>NC_079152.1:62672855-62975886 GCF_947563725.1 Argiope bruennichi | reverse complement strand
ATGGCCGTAAAACTTCATTGTGTTGTCTCCCCTCCAATTCATCAAGATGTCGAAACTGGTAGGGGGAAAGAAATACGTTAAAATACGTCGACACCATCTGCGGTGCAGTAACACCCCTACGTGATTTTCAGTGCAAAACGAATCTGCATCGTTCGTTACCCTACGTTAAAATCCGTGCGGTTCACTTTAAAGACATCTATGGGGCTACGTCGAAATACGTGTGGAACCCTTAGAGGGTTAAATTCGGTCTCCGACAGGTCGTTTGCTGCCTTGTTTTCCGAGTGTCGGCCTGCAAACTAGTTGACGCAGGTTCGATCCGCGCCATCGGAATCCTTTATATTTTCACTTTTCTTCATATTATTTATTTATTTTTTTAATTTTCAGTAAAGAGAAAATTATTGTTTTTCTTTTCAAGTAGTAAAATTTTGACCAGAATTTACAAAGATTTCAATATATTATTTAAAAAAACTTCCAAAATAAAGAAATTGTGCAAATAAAAGTCTCAGTTTGGTTAGAGATTCTGGACATGCGCAGACTTATCCCTTCTGTTATACACATGGCTTGCATGCATGGATATGCACCATTATAGAATAAAAATAAATAAATAAACATGTGCCTTTAAATTCGGTCTCCGACAGGTCGTATGCTGCCTTGTGGTCCGAGTGTCGGCCTGCAAACTAGTTGACGCAGGTTCGATCCGCGCCATCGGAATCCTTTATATTTTCACTTTTCTTCATATAATTTATTTATTTTTTTAATTTTCAGTAAAGAGAAAATTATTGTTTTTCTTTTCAAGTAGTAAAATTTTGACCAGAATTTACAAAGATTTCAATATATTATTTAAAAAAACTTCCAAAATAAAGAAATTGTGCAAATAAAAGTCTCAGTTTGGTTAGAGATTCTGGACATGCGCAGACTTATCCCTTCTCTTATACACATGGCTTTCATGCATATATATGCACCATTATAGAATAAAAATAAATAAATAAACATGTGGCTTTAAATTCGGTCTCCGACAGGTCGTATGCTGTCTTGTGGTCCGAGTGTCGGCCTGTAAACTAGTTGAAGCAGGTTCGATCCGCGCCATCGGAATCCTTTTTATTTTCACTTTTAATCATATCATCAATTTATTTTTTTAATTTTCTGTATGAAGAAAATTATTATTTTTCTTTTCAAGTAGTAAAATTTTGACCAGAATTTACAAAGATTTCAATATATTATTTAAAAAAACTTCCAAAATAAAGAAATTGTGCAAATAAAAGTCTCAGTTTGGTTAGAGATTCTGGACATGCGCAGACTTATCCCTTCTCTTATACACATGGCTTTCATGCATATATATGCACCATTATAGAATAAAAATAAATAAATAAACATGTGGCTTTAAATTCGGTCTCCGACAGGTCGTATGCTGCTTTGTGGTCCGAGTGTCGGCCTGCAAACTAGTTGACGCAGGTTCGATCCGCGCCATCGGAATCCTTTATATTTTCACTTTTCTTCATATTATTTATTTATTTTTTTAAATTTCAGTAAAGAGAAAATTATTGTTTTTCTTTTCAAGTAGTAAAATTTTGACCAGAATTTACAAAGATTTCAATATATTATTTAAAAAAACTTCCAAAATAAAGAAATTGTGCAAATAAAAGTCTCAGTTTGGTTAGAGATTCTGGGCATGCGCAGACTTATCCCTTCTCTTATACACATGGCTTTCATGCATGGATATGCACCATTATAGAATAAAAATAAATAAATAAACATGTGGCTTTAACCCTCTGAGCGTTTTCATTCTACGTCTGAAACCTCTAAAAAGGGAACTAAACTTGACTAGTATTCTCTCTCACAATCGTTTCGGTTTTCCTAAAGAAATGTACAGCAAGCGCGAGCACTTTTTTCTTTCCCCTCTTCTTCTTCACGGGTGGTCTACACACCCTGGGGTATGCGCAAATTACCGCTCATTCATGTCAGATCTTATAGCTTTCGTTTATGGCTAGAAAAGTCAGATGGTTTCTAGGAATAGTGTATGGGGATCCAGTTTTGTTGCTTTTTAACCCCGATAGTAGATAATATCGCTCTGTAAAAAGTTGTACAGAGCAAATATAAACAGAAGGGTTTTCTCTTAATTTTTGCTAGGTATTTTAAGCACAGAAACTCTCATCGGTCTCACTATATATATATATATATATATATATATATATATATATATATATATATATATATATATATATATATATATATATATATATAAAATAAGTAATTAATGAGGATTCAAATTCCATTCATATTCCTTTATTATTCTTTCAAATAAATCATTGTAATATTTTTTACTGAGTAATCAATATTTGAATAGCATTTGTCTAAAATTAGGACTAATCACAAATAGTTATGTCAATCAGATGTGTATAAATAACAATATAAAACCGATTTATCATTAAAATAGCATTATCTTCTATTATAATAAAATATGCAAATCAGCAAATTGATTGAGTAGCTTAAAAAATATACAAATCTAGAGCCATATGATTTGCTATTTATGTATTAATGACCCAGGCTCTAAAATATATCACATCAATTTTTTTAAAGTTCAATACTTTTTTTAAACATTTTTTTATTGAAAAATAATGGCATATTCGCTTTTAATGTTTCAAAATAATGAAAATTTCAATTAAAACCTCATCAAATATATCAGGGTAAATGCAGATTAAATGACCTTATTTAAAATTTATTTTTGAAATTATAGACTGTTCTATTGATTTTAAAATGTTTTAGAAATTTATTAAAATTATCGACTTTTTTTTGCTATTTTTTTCCCACCTTTTTCACTATTTTGTGTGCATATTCAAAGAAATTGCTATCTTCAAAAATATTCAAAGGAACAAACAAATGATTCTTTTAAAGTATTATACAGGAGTATTTCATTCCTCGTAAATTTCGATACATTTATGATGTTCTTTAAAAAAATACAATGGACGTAATAATTTTCTAATTTTCGTGCATTCTAAAAAAGAAAACACTATTTATTCATTGCTATTTCTGCTAGTTTTATCAAAAAAAAATTTAAATGACAAAAGTTTCAATTGTGCTTACATATTTTTATAAAATTTACTGTGGAAAAGTAATTGATGATTTAAATATGTAAAATTAAACTTGTAAAGCATATGTTGCATTAACGTATCTTTGCAACATTCCATTTTCTTTCTCTTTCTAATGATCGCTAGGAGTGAAGATAACAATCACCGAAAACATTTTTTTTAACAATAATTCATGACGATGGATTCAATAAAAGAATAAGCGTCTTGCTTTGGTAGGAACCGCAACAATTCCACAATTGAATTAAGAAATTTTATGTCTTAGAACTGTATTTGAAACAAAGTTTGGAAGTTTTAATTGCTTACTAGAAAAGTTTTTACTTTTGTTGATTACCTCCATAGACATTGTAAAAATATCAAACTATATAAGTAAATGGATTTAGTGAAGAAATAGTGATATTCGTATTTCAGTGAAATTGGGATTTATAAATTTTACAAATATTTGACAGCATAGTGTGAAAACTCTCGAAAACCAGCGTAAGAGGTAACTGGTTCCTTATTTAGAAGTAATTACCAGTGTAAGCAATTACTTTCATTTATGAAAGTAGTTTCATTTATGAAAGTAGCCTTGTATCCAGAATCATTGACATTAGCCTTGAATCGGTTTTGAAATACACAAAAATAAAGTTTTTTTCTTTTCTTTCTTTTTTTTTTAATTAGTAAAAAAAGGTTTAGTAGTTACGCGTAGGACGTAAACACTTCTTATTTTGATTATAACTTAATAAACCGTATTCTAAATTATATTACAACAATTAACATACCTGGAAATCATAAATAACATTTACATCTCCTGTTATTTCCTCTAAATAAATCAATATTATGATGTTTGTTTTGAAATCTGTTTTATGATGATTTATGTCATGAGTGCTATGGTGATTTATGATATGATTATTCAGAGCAATTCAAAATAAATCTGAAGATCGCATTTAGTAAATAAACACATTCAATATTAGAAGGAATATATTAATCGCATACCTTAGTTCATTAAGTATGAAGCTATCTTTTACCATAACTAAATAATCACTCTTTGTATTTCGTTATTGAAAAGAATAATTCACAGATTCTCGAAATTTGATACTTACAAAATATGCCCAGTCTTAGAACATCACGTCATATTATTATCAAAAGTTGATTTTAGTTTTTAATCATATTTTTTGTCGAAAATTAATAATAGTGTTTAAACGATTACATCTACTGACTTAATTTCACAAACTTATCAAATTAAATCTTGATAAAAAAAAAGCCTTTATAAAGCAGTTACTTTCTAATTTGTAAGCTATTCCATTGATTTATGGATCCCCCCCCTTTAAATCAGAAAGACCATCTCGCGATTAACCATCCGTGTGGCCCTAAGGCTCGTCTCACACTATACGGATTCAAATGCCACCCGTGTCGCTATGAGTTTGGGCCGCCGTTTTTCTACAGACCGAACATTTTACTCAACTCAACATTTTACTTACTGTACTTCTTGATAACTTCCAAAAGAACTAACCAAAAATTGAAATCTTTTTCACAGTTGTGTAGGATGTTGGATTTAATACAGGAAAACGCATTTTACTTTATAAAAACTTTATATAATTAAATAACAGCCATTTCAATAAAAAAAAGTTGATATACTTTTTAAATATTTTCAATGTGTTGCTTATTCTTGCGTTGTTTCTATATCCTCACAATAAGGACAATTATGAACAGAATTCAACAGCAAAATCCATTAAAAAAAGTAATAGAATGAAAATATTTTAAAAGGAAATACTTCACGTGACAACAAGAATAATAAACGCATTACTAAAATACACAAATTCAGTAATTTTAATTTTTTAAAGAGGAAATACATATATAGAAACCAATACTAAAAAGGAGCCAAGCAAAAGAAACAAAAGTATAAATTCATGGCCGCAGTATAAGCTCATAGAGGAATCATGAAGAGAAATCCATTTCAACCTCAAAACTCAACCTCAAATTCCTGTCGCTTTCTTTTGTCACTTTATAATATATATTATATAAAGAACAGAAAATTTTTAATATATAAATTATTAGAATAATTAAAATATTATGCAGTATAGTTATACCGAATTATAATATTCATTTAACTAGTTTTAAGCATTACAATACATATCTGCTTCAGTAAAATATTTATAAACTTCAAGTATCACAGAACTGATTTTCGTAAAATTTATTATACAAAGTTATTCGCATGTTTCGCAGAAATTCTGTATTCACGTTCCCCAGCGCGCAGAGAAACATGGTTACAAAAAAAAAAAAAAAAAAATGTTTGAAACAAATTGTACCTATCCACAACGCTTGATACTTTATTTTTATAATTTATCAAATATATCTCCAAGCGGTAGAAAAAATTAATAAACTTGATTGAATTGTTGATGAATCATGCAGCCAAATAGTGGAAAGAAAGAATTTATTTATTTCAAAATGAAAATACATTAAAAAAAGGCGTTTTTTTCTTCTTTCGAAATTGAAAAATTATATAGAGCAGACGATCATTGATGATATATCTAATGGCCAATGGTTTTATTATGAAATATAAATTGACAGATTTGGTCGAATGACTGGGGCAAGTAGAATACCAAAAGGTTTTGGAAGTAATTCCGCCATAGACGTATCAACTAAATATATATATATATATATATATGATAGGTGACCATTGATGATATATCAATAGTCATTAGCCCTCATATAAAAGGAAAATTAATATATGATTGACAATATTATTTATATAATTGGTTTAAAAAATAAACAATTGTTTCTCAAATTTCAGTTTAATATAGCATACTGGATATGGCTTAATCCCTTTTTTCAACCCTTTAAAACACTTTATTAACTTTTTTTTAACCTCCCCATTCAATAGCTTAGGTTAAAAAGGCTGAGCATTCACTAGGAATCATTCCAGTCAAAGAATTTGAGAAACGATTTCTTTCTTTATCGTAAATCAACATATAGCAACCTTTCTATAATTAATTGTAATTAATTTATATGTAATTTTATCTTCAAATATTAGATAAACTGACTGATGAGAAATCTGTATGTAAAAGTCATGTATGCATGTACATGATATCCCAAAACGGAAGCATCGAGATAAATTAAATGTATCATGAAATTTTATCAAAATGTAGATTTGTATTAATTTTTTTAAATGTATTCTGACAAAGGATTTATTACACATGAGTGTTTAAATAATTATTTGAAATCACACGCACACATACAATATAGATAAATGAAGTTTGGTGAGTTGTTTGATATCGTTATTGCGAATGAGTCGAATTTTTGCTCCAGTCTGAAAGGATAGGAAGACGCACCAAATTCATACTTGATTCTATTCAAAATGTGCTAAGAAATATGGATAGCGCTACACTGCATAAGCAGATGAATGGGAAAAAGTAAGAATGCTGATGCTACCATTGATCTTTACCTTGATTGTAAACCTTGGATTGCTTTTAATAATAATAATTGTTTTCCTGTTTGGGCCCAACAACCTTTAAGGTCGATCCTGCATTAGTGTGCAGTTTATGAAGTTTTCTTCCATAAGTAACACCAGCATCAGTAACAAAATCTGAATAAAGTAATGCAAAGTCATTTATTTGATAGGAGAAAATAGCAGGTTGTGATTTCAAGGCATAACTATGAATGCTAAGCTTTTGAATATTCAAAAATAATTTATTATCCATGCACCATTCAGGAATTTATCTGCACCATTTTGTATTAGAACATCCTTAAAAACGTATAGTTAAAACTCATTCTGTACTTAGCACAAGATTCACCAAAAGTTATCTCATTTATCCACTCAGATTTTATTCTATATTGAAGAATGCTCATTAACTTATCTACAAAAAAAAAAAAAAAAAAAAATACTGCTTCAAAGACTTGTAAAATAAGAACAGAATTTTTGAACTACCTACTTATTTTTTTAGAAGTGTTTTAGAGATCTATAATTTTATCTAAGAAATATATTTTCTTTGATAAACTGTTGAAAAAATATCTTCAGATAGTTTACAATGTTAAGACTTTTACAATGCGATTCGTTTCTTAATATTCCTAACAAAATAAATCAAACCCTGAATTAAATTTATTTTACTATTTGCTTTCATCTACATCAAGGTATATTAAGACTAAATATTAATAATTTTCTGAATAGACATAATTCTTAAAAAAATGTTTTTGTTTCTTTTATGAATTTGAATGAAATTATTCTATTCAGTTCTTTAAAAAAAACTTTGAAAAGGAGTCGCATGATAAAAAATGACACATTATTCCAAATTTTTACAAGATAAGAGAAACAATATAATAATATATTTTATTATATTCTGTGAAATTTAGACTGCTTAAAAACGCAAAATTCATTTGCATCTGTTTACTTCGTGAAAAATAATTGGAGGTATAGATTAGCATAAAAATAAATTTGAATCATCATAACAGTTGAACTAAGAATGAAAAATATATTTAATATTTTAACTATATATTGATGGCAATTTTTCAAATATATCCCTTTCGAGTTGCTAGTACTTCAATGTGATGTTTAATCACAAGTAAGCATAAAACTGCATTAAGAAAAAAATAACTCAATGGAACTTTGAGGCAACGCTTAGATCAAAGAAATCCTATCCCTATCGATATCAAACAAAAACTATTGAGACAAAATGCAATTTAAATTTAAGTTCACATAGAGCCATTATGGGAGACACAATTGGGGAAAAATTCCTGTTCCTCTTTTCTTGGGCGAGCCCTTTCCTTTTTCACCCCTCATTCCTCCATAACGCCGGCACCATCACAATGCCCTATGCCTAAAGGAATCTTCGGGCTCTCAGATCCTGTGACTTCCTTAAATGGCCGTAAAACTTCATTGTGTTGTCTCCCCTCCAATTCATCAAGATGTCGAAACTGGTAGGGGGAAAGAAATACGTTAAAATACGTCGACACCATCTGCGGTGCAGTAACACCCCTACGTGATTTTCAGTGCAAAACGAATCTGCATCGTTCGTTACCCTACGTTAAAATCCGTGCGGTTCACTTTAAAGACATCTATGGGGCTACGTCGAAATACGTGTGGAACCCTTAGAGGGTTAAATTCGGTCTCCGACAGGTCGTTTGCTGCCTTGTTTTCCGAGTGTCGGCCTGCAAACTAGTTGACGCAGGTTCGATCCGCGCCATCGGAATCCTTTATATTTTCACTTTTCTTCATATTATTTATTTATTTTTTTAATTTTCAGTAAAGAGAAAATTATTGTTTTTCTTTTCAAGTAGTAAAATTTTGACCAGAATTTACAAAGATTTCAATATATTATTTAAAAAAACTTCCAAAATAAAGAAATTGTGCAAATAAAAGTCTCAGTTTGGTTAGAGATTCTGGACATGCGCAGACTTATCCCTTCTGTTATACACATGGCTTGCATGCATGGATATGCACCATTATAGAATAAAAATAAATAAATAAACATGTGCCTTTAAATTCGGTCTCCGACAGGTCGTATGCTGCCTTGTGGTCCGAGTGTCGGCCTGCAAACTAGTTGACGCAGGTTCGATCCGCGCCATCGGAATCCTTTATATTTTCACTTTTCTTCATATAATTTATTTATTTTTTTCATTTTCAGTAAAGAGAAAATTATTGTTTTTCTTTTCAAGTAGTAAAATTTTGACCAGAATTTACAAAGATTTCAATATATTATTTAAAAAAACTTCCAAAATAAAGAAATTGTGCAAATAAAAGTCTCAGTTTGGTTAGAGATTCTGGGCATGCGCAGACTTATCCCTTCTCTTATACACATGGCTTTCATGCATGGATATAAACCATTATAGAATAAAATTAAATAAATAAACATGTGGCTTTAAATTCGGTCTCCGACAGGTGGTATGCTGCCTTGTAGTCCGAGTGTCGGCCTACAAACTAGTTGACGCAGGTTCGATCCGCGCAATCGGAATCGTTTTTATTTTCACTTTTCTTCATATTATTTATTTATTTTTTTTAATTTTCAGTATAGAGAAAATTATTGTTTTTCTTTTCAAGTAGTAAAATTTTGACCAGAATTTACGAAGATTTCAATATATTATTTAAAGAAACTTCCAAAATAAAGAAATTGTGCAAATAAAAGTCTCAGTTTGGTTAGAGATTCTGGACATGCGCAGACTTATCCCTTCTCTTATACACATGGCTTTCATGCATATATATGCACCATTATAGAATAAAAATAAATAAATAAACATGTGGCTTTAAATTCGGTCTCCGACAGGTCGTATGCTGCTTTGTGGTCCGAGTGTCGGCCTGCAAACTAGTTGACGCAGGTTCGATCCGCGCCATCGGAATCCTTTATATTTTCACTTTTCTTCATATTATTTATTTATTTTTTTAAATTTCAGTAAAGAGAAAATTATTGTTTTTCTTTTCAAGTAGTAAAATTTTGACCAGAATTTACAAAGATTTCAATATATTATTTAAAAAAACTTCCAAAATAAAGAAATTGTGCAAATAAAAGTCTCAGTTTGGTTAGAGATTCTGGACATGCGCAGACTTATCCCTTCTCTTATACACATGGATTTCATGCATGGATATGCACCATTATAGAATAAAAATAAATAAATAAACATGTGGCTTTAAATTCGGTCTCCGACAGGTCGTTTGCTGCCTTGTTTTCCGAGTGTCGGCCTGCAAACTAGTTGACGCAGGTTCGATCCGCGCCATCGGAATCCTTTATATTTTCACTTTTCTTCATATTATTTATTTATTTTTTTAATTTTCAGTAAAGAGAAAATTATTATTTTTCTTTTCAAGTAGTAAAATTTTGACCAGAATTTACAAAGATTTCAATATATTATTTAAAAAAACTTCCAAAATAAAGAAATTGTGCAAATAAAAGTCTCAGTTTGGTTAGAGATTCTGGACATGCGCAGACTTATCCCTTCTCTTATACACATGGCTTTCATGCATATATATGCACCATTATAGAATAAAAATAAATAAATAAACATGTGGCTTTAAATTCGGTCTCCGACAGGTCGTATGCTGTCTTGTGGTCCGAGTGTCGGCCTGTAAACTAGTTGAAGCAGGTTCGATCCGCGCCATCGGAATCCTTTTTATTTTCACTTTTAATCATATCATCAATTTATTTTTTTAATTTTCTGTATGAAGAAAATTATTATTTTTCTTTTCAAGTAGTAAAATTTTGTCCAGAATTTACAAAGATTTCAATATATTATTTAAAAAAACTTCCAAAATAAAGAAATTGTGCAAATAAAAGTCTCAGTTTGGTTAGAGATTCTGGACATGCGCAGACTTATCCCTTCTCTTATACACATGGCTTTCATGCATGGATATGCACCATTATAGAATAAAAATAAATAAATAAACATGTGGCTTTAAATTCGGTCTCCGACAGGTCGTATGCTGCCTTGTGGTCCGAGTGTCGGCCTGCAAACTAGTTGACGCAGGTTCGATCCGCGCCATCGGAATCCTTTATATTTTCACTTTTCTTCATATTATTTATTTATTTTTTTCATTTTCAGTAAAGAGAAAATTATTGTTTTTCTTTTCAAGTAGTAAAATTTTGACCGGAATTTACAAAGATTTCAATATATTATTTAAAAAAACTTCCAAAATAAAGAAATTGTGCAAATAAAAGTCTCATTTTGGTTAGAGATTCTGGACATGCGCAGACTTATCCCTTCTGTTATACACATGGCTTGCATGCATGGATATGCACCATTATAGAATAAAAATAAATAAATAAACATGTGCCTTTAAATTCGGTCTCCGACAGGTCGTATGCTGCCTTGTGGTCCGAGTGTCGGCCTGCAAACTAGTTGACGCAGGTTCGATCCGCGCCATCGGAATCCTTTATATTTTCACTTTTCTTCATATTATTTATTTATTTTTTTTCATTTTCAGTAAAGAGAAAATTATTGTTTTTCTTTTCAAGTAGTAAAATTTTGACCAGAATTTACAAAGATTTCAATATATTATTTAAAAAAACTTCCAAAATAAAGAAATTGTGCAAATAAAAGTCTCAGTTTGGTTAGAGATTCTGGGCATGCGCAGACTTATCCCTTCTCTTATACACATGGCTTTCATGCATGGATATAAACCATTATAGAATAAAATTAAATAAATAAACATGTGGCTTTAAATTCGGTCTCCGACAGGTGGTATGCTGCCTTGTAGTCCGAGTGTCGGCCTACAAACTAGTTGACGCAGGTTCGAGCCGCGCAATCGGAATCGTTTTTATTTTCACTTTTCTTCATATTATTTATTTATTTTTTTTAATTTTCAGTATAGAGAAAATTATTGTTTTTCTTTTCAAGTAGTAAAATTTTGACCAGAATTTACGAAGACTTCAATATATTATTTAAAGAAACTTCCAAAATAAAGAAATTGTGCAAATAAAAGTCTCAGTTTGGTTAGAGATTCTGGACATGCGCAGACTTATCCCTTCTCTTATACACATGGCTTTCATGCATGGATATGCACCATTATAGAATAAAAATAAATAAATAAACATGTGGCTTTAAATTCGGTCTCCGACAGGTCGTATGCTGCCTTGTGGTCCGAGGGTCGGCCTGCAAACTAGTTGACGCAGGTTCGATCCGCGCCATCGGAATCCTTTATATTTTCACTTTTCTTCATATTATTTATTTATTTTTTTAATTTTCAGTAAAGAGAAAATTATTGTTTTTTTTTTTCAAGTAGTAAAATTTTGACCAGAATTTACAAAGATTTCAATATATTATTTAAAAAAACTTCCAAAATAAAGAAATTGTGCAAATAAAAGTCTCAGTTTGGTTAGAGATTCTGGACATGCGCAGACTTATCCCTTCTCTTATACACATGGCTTTCATGCATATATATGCACCATTATAGAATAAAAATAAATAAATAAACATGTGGCTTTAAATTCGGTCTCCGACAGGTCGTATGCTGTCTTGTGGTCCGAGTGTCGGCCTGTAAACTAGTTGAAGCAGGTTCGATCCGCGCCATCGGAATCCTTTTTATTTTCACTTTTAATCATATCATCAATTTATTTTTTTATTTTTCTGTATGAAGAAAATTATTATTTTTCTTTTCAAGTAGTAAAATTTTGACCAGAATTTACAAAGATTTCAATATATTATTTAAAAAAACTTCCAAAATAAAGAAATTGTGCAAATAAAAGTCTCAGTTTGGTTAGAGATTCTGGACATGCGCAGACTTATCCCTTCTCTTATACACATGGCTTTCATGCATGGATATGCACCATTATAGAATAAAAATAAATAAATAAACATGTGGCTTTAAATTCGGTCTCCGACAGGTCGTATGCTGCCTTGTGGTCCGAGTGTCGGCCTGCAAACTAGTTGACGCAGGTTCGATCCGCGCCATCGGAATCCTTTATATTTTCACTTTTCTTCATATTATTTATTTATTTTTTTCATTTTCAGTAAAGAGAAAATTATTGTTTTTCTTTTCAAGTAGTAAAATTTTGACCGGAATTTACAAAGATTTCAATATATTATTTAAAAAAACTTCCAAAATAAAGAAATTGTGCAAATAAAAGTCTCAGTTTGGTTAGAGATTCTGGGCATGCGCAGACTTATCCCTTCTCTTATACACATGGCTTTCATGCATGGATATAAACCATTATAGAATAAAATTAAATAAATAAACAAGTGGCTTTAAATTCGGTCTCCGACAGGTGGTATGCTGCCTTGTAGTCCGAGTGTCGGCCTACAAACTAGTTGACGCAGGTTCGATCCGCGCAATCGGAATCGTTTTTATTTTCACTTTTCTTCATATTATTTATTTATTTTTTTTTATTTTCAGTATAGAGAAAATTATTGTTTTTCTTTTCAAGTAGTAAAATTTTGACCAGAATTTACGAAGATTTCAATATATTATTTAAAGAAACTTCCAAAATAAAGAAATTGTGCAAATAAAAGTCTCAGTTTGGTTAGAGATTCTAGACATGCGCAGACTTATCCCTTCTCTTATACACATGGCTTTCATGCATGGATATGCACCATTATAGAATAAAAATAAATAAATAAACATGTGGCTTTAAATTCGGTCTCCGACAGGTCGTATGCTGCCTTGTGGTCCGAGGGTCGGCCTGCAAACTAGTTGACGCAGGTTCGATCCGCGCCATCGGAATCCTTTATATTTTCACTTTTCTTCATATTATTTATTTATTTTTTTAATTTTCAGTCAAGAGAAAATTATTGTTTTTTTTTTGAAGTAGTAAAATTTTGACCAGAATTTACAAAGATTTCAATATATTATTTAAAAAAACTTCCAAAATAAAGAAATTGTGCAAATAAAAGTCTCAGTTTGGTTAGAGATTCTGGACATGCGCAGACTTATCCCTTCTCTTATACACATGGCTTTCATGCATATATATGCACCATTATAGAATAAAAATAAATAAATAAACATGTGGCTTTAAATTCGGTCTCCGACAGGTCGTATGCTGTCTTGTGGTCCGAGTGTCGGCCTGTAAACTAGTTGAAGCAGGTTTGATCCGCGCCATCGGAATCCTTTTTATTTTCACTTTTAATCATATCATCAATTTATTTTTTTAATTTTCTGTATGAAGAAAATTATTATTTTTCTTTTCAAGTAGTAAAATTTTGACCAGAATTTACAAAGATTTCAATATATTATTTAAAAAAACTTCCAAAATAAAGAAATTGTGCAAATAAAAGTCTCATTTTACTTAGAGATTCTAGGCATGCGCAGACTTATCCCTTCTCTTATACACATGGCTTTCATGCATGGATATGCACCATTATAGAATAAATTAAATAAATAAACATGTGGCTTTAAATTCGGTCTCCGACAGGTCGTATGCTGCCTTGTGGTCCGAGTGTCGGCCTGCAAACTAGTTGACGCAGGTTCGATCTGCGCCATCGGAATCCTTTATATTTTCACTTTTCTTCATATTATTTATTTATTTTTTTAATTTTCAGTAAAGAGAAAATTATTGTTTTTCTTTTCAAGTAGTAAAATTTTGACCAGAATTTACAAAGATCTCAATATATTATTTAAAAAAACTTCCAAAATAAAGAAATTGTACAAATAAAAGTCTCATTTTACTTAGAGATTCTAGGCATGCGCAGACTTATCCCTTCTCTTATACACATGGCTTTCATGCATGGATATGCACCATTATAGAATAAAATTAAATAAATAAACATGTGGCTTTAAATTCGGTCTCCGACAGGTCGTATGCTGCCTTGTAGTCCGAGTGTCGGCCTACAAACTAGTTGACGCAGGTTCGATCCGCGCCATCGGAATCGTTTTTATTTTATCTTTTCTTCATATTATTTATTTATTTTTTTAATTTTCAGTATAGAGAAAATTATTGTTTTTCTTTTCAAGTAGTAAAATTTTGACCAGAATTTACGAAGATTTCAATATATTATTTAAAGAAACTTCCAAAATAAAGAAATTGTGCAAATAAAAGTCTCAGTTTGGTTAGAGATTCTGGACATGCGCAGACTTATCCCTTCTCTTATACACATGGCTTTCATGCATGGATATGCACCATTATAGAATAAAAATAAATAAATAAACATGTGGCTTTAAATTCGGTCTCCGACAGGTCGTATGCTGCCTTGTGGTCCGAGGGTCGGCCTGCAAACTAGTTGACGCAGGTTCGATCCGCGCCATCGGAATCCTTTATATTTTCACTTTTCTTCATATTATTTATTTATTTTTTTAATTTTCAGTAAAGAGAAAATTATTGTTTTTTTTTTCAAGTAGTAAAATTTTGACCAGAATTTACAAAGATTTCAATATATTATTTAAAAAAACTTCCAAAATAAAGAAATTGTGCAAATAAAAGTCTCAGTTTGGTTAGAGATTCTGGACATGCGCAGACTTATCCCTTCTCTTATACACATGGCTTTCATGCATATATATGCACCATTATAGAATAAAAATAAATAAATAAACATGTGGCTTTAAATTCGGTCTCCGACAGGTCGTATGCTGTCTTGTGGTCCGAGTGTCGGCCTGTAAACTAGTTGAAGCAGGTTCGATCCGCGCCATCGGAATCCTTTTTATTTTCACTTTTAATCATATCATCAATTTATTTTTTTATTTTTCTGTATGAAGAAAATTATTATTTTTCTTTTCAAGTAGTAAAATTTTGACCAGAATTTACAAAGATTTCAATATATTATTTAAAAAAACTTCCAAAATAAAGAAATTGTGCAAATAAAAGTCTCAGTTTGGTTAGAGATTCTGGACATGCGCAGACTTATCCCTTCTCTTATACACATGGCTTTCATGCATGGATATGCACCATTATAGAATAAAAATAAATAAATAAACATGTGGCTTTAAATTCGGTCTCCGACAGGTCGTATGCTGCCTTGTGGTCCGAGTGTCGGCCTGCAAACTAGTTGACGCAGGTTCGATCCGCGCCATCGGAATCCTTTATATTTTCACTTTTCTTCATATTATTTATTTATTTTTTTCATTTTCAGTAAAGAGAAAATTATTGTTTTTCTTTTCAAGTAGTAAAATTTTGACCGGAATTTACAAAGATTTCAATATATTATTTAAAAAAACTTCCAAAATAAAGAAATTGTGCAAATAAAAGTCTCAGTTTGGTTAGAGATTCTGGGCATGCGCAGACTTATCCCTTCTCTTATACACATGGCTTTCATGCATGGATATAAACCATTATAGAATAAAATTAAATAAATAAACAAGTGGCTTTAAATTCGGTCTCCGACAGGTGGTATGCTGCCTTGTAGTCCGAGTGTCGGCCTACAAACTAGTTGACGCAGGTTCGATCCGCGCAATCGGAATCGTTTTTATTTTCACTTTTCTTCATATTATTTATTTATTTTTTTTAATTTTCAGTATAGAGAAAATTATTGTTTTTCTTTTCAAGTAGTAAAATTTTGACCAGAATTTACGAAGATTTCAATATATTATTTAAAGAAACTTCCAAAATAAAGAAATTGTGCAAATAAAAGTCTCAGTTTGGTTAGAGATTCTAGACATGCGCAGACTTATCCCTTCTCTTATACACATGGCTTTCATGCATGGATATGCACCATTATAGAATAAAAATAAATAAATAAACATGTGGCTTTAAATTCGGTCTCCGACAGGTCGTATGCTGCCTTGTGGTCCGAGGGTCGGCCTGCAAACTAGTTGACGCAGGTTCGATCCGCGCCATCGGAATCCTTTATATTTTCACTTTTCTTCATATTATTTATTTATTTTTTTAATTTTCAGTCAAGAGAAAATTATTGTTTTTTTTTGAAGTAGTAAAATTTTGACCAGAATTTACAAAGATTTCAATATATTATTTAAAAAAACTTCCAAAATAAAGAAATTGTGCAAATAAAAGTCTCAGTTTGGTTAGAGATTCTGGACATGCGCAGACTTATCCCTTCTCTTATACACATGGCTTTCATGCATATATATGCACCATTATAGAATAAAAATAAATAAATAAACATGTGGCTTTAAATTCGGTCTCCGACAGGTCGTATGCTGTCTTGTGGTCCGAGTGTCGGCCTGTAAACTAGTTGAAGCAGGTTTGATCCGCGCCATCGGAATCCTTTTTATTTTCACTTTTAATCATATCATCAATTTATTTTTTTAATTTTCTGTATGAAGAAAATTATTATTTTTCTTTTCAAGTAGTAAAATTTTGACCAGAATTTACAAAGATTTCAATATATTATTTAAAAAAACTTCCAAAATAAAGAAATTGTGCAAATAAAAGTCTCATTTTACTTAGAGATTCTAGGCATGCGCAGACTTATCCCTTCTCTTATACACATGGCTTTCATGCATGGATATGCACCATTATAGAATAAATTAAATAAATAAACATGTGGCTTTAAATTCGGTCTCCGACAGGTCGTATGCTGCCTTGTGGTCCGAGTGTCGGCCTGCAAACTAGTTGACGCAGGTTCGATCCGCGCCATCGGAATCCTTTATATTTTCACTTTTCTTCATATTATTTATTTATTTTTTTAATTTTCAGTAAAGAGAAAATTATTGTTTTTCTTTTCAAGTAGTAAAATTTTGACCAGAATTTACAAAGATCTCAATATATTATTTAAAAAAACTTCCAAAATAAAGAAATTGTACAAATAAAAGTCTCATTTTACTTAGAGATTCTAGGCATGCGCAGACTTATCCCTTCTCTTATACACATGGCTTTCATGCATGGATATGCACCATTATAGAATAAAATTAAATAAATAAACATGTGGCTTTAAATTCGGTCTCCGACAGGTCGTATGCTGCCTTGTAGTCCGAGTGTCGGCCTACAAACTAGTTGACGCAGGTTCGATCCGCGCCATCGGAATCGTTTTTATTTTATCTTTTCTTCATATTATTTATTTATTTTTTTAATTTTCAGTATAGAGAAAATTATTGTTTTTCTTTTCAAGTAGTAAAATTTTGACCAGAATTTACAAAGATTTCAATATATTATTTAAAAAAACTTCCAAAATAAAGAAATTGTGCAAATAAAAGTCTCATTTTGGTTAGAGATTCTGGGCATGCGCAGACTTATCCCTTCTCTTATACACATGGCTTTCATGCATGGATATGCACCATTATAGAATAAAAATAAATAAATAAACCTGTGCCTTTAAATTCGGTCTGCGACAGGTCGTATGCTGCCTTGTGGTCCGAGTGTCGGCCTGCAAACCAGTTGACGCAGGTTCGATCCGCGCCATCGGAATCCTTTATATTTTCACTTTTCTTCATATTATTTATTTATTTTTTTAATTTTCAGTCAAGAGAAAATTATTGTTTTTCTTTTCAAGTAGTAAAATTTTGACCAGAATTTACAAAGATTTCAATATATTATTTAAAAAAACTTCCAAAATAAAGAAATTGTGCAAATAAAAGTCTCAGTTTGGTTAGAGATTCTGGACATGCGCAGACTTATCCCTTCTCTTATACACATGGTTTTCATGCATGGATATGCACCATTATAGAATAAAAATAAATAAATAAACATGTGGCTTTAAATTCGGTCTCCGACAGGTCGTATGCTGCCTTGTGGTCCGAGTGTCGGCCTGCAAAATAGTTGACGCAGTTTCGATCCGCGCCATCGGAATCCTTTATATTTTCACTTTTCTTCATATTATTTATTTATTTTTTTAATTTTCAGTAAAGAGAAAATTATTGTTTTTCTTTTCAAGTAGTAAAATTTTGACCAGAATTTACAAAGATTTCAATATATTATTTAAAAAAACTTCCAAAATAAAGAAATTGTGCAAATAAAAGTCTCATTTTACTTAGAGATTCTAGGCATGCGCAGACTTATCCCTTCTCTTATACACATGGCTTTCATGCATGGATATGCACCATTATAGAATAAAATTAAATAAATAAACATGTGGCTTTAAATTCGTTCTCCGACAGGTCGTATGCTGCCTTGTAGTCCGAGTGTCGGCCTACAAACTAGTTGACGCAGGTTCGATCCGCGCCATCGGAATCGTTTTTATTTTCACTTTTCTTCATATTATTTATTTATTTTTTTAATTTTCAGTATAGAGAAAATTATTGTTTTTCTTTTCAAGTAGTAAAAGTTTGACCAGAATTTACAAAGATTTCAATATATTATTTAAAAAAACTTCCAAAATAAAGAAATTGTGCAAATAAAAGTCTCATTTTGGTTAGAGATTCTGGGCATGCGCAGACTTATCCCTTCTCTTATACACATGGCTTTCATGCATGGATATGCACCATTATAGAATAAAATTAAATAAATAAACATGCGGCTTTAAATGCGGTCTCCGACAGGTCGTATGATGCCTCGTGGTCCGAGTGTCGGCCTGTAAACTAGTTGAAGCAGGTTCGATCCGCGCCATCGGAATCCTTTTTATTTTCACTTTTAATCATATCATCAATTTATTTTTTTAATTTTCTGTATGAAGAAAATTATTATTTTTCTTTTCAAGTAGTAAAATTTTGACCAGAATTTACAAAGATTTCAATATATTATTTAAAAAAACTTCCAAAATAAAGAAATTGTGCAAATAAAAGTCTCATTTTGGTTAGAGATTCTGGGCATGCGCAGACTTATCCCTTCTCTTATACACATGGCTTTCATGCATGGATATGCACCATTATAGAATAAAAATAAATAAATAAACCTGTGCCTTTAAATTCGGTCTGCGACAGGTCGTATGCTGCCTTGTGGTCCGAGTGTCGGCCTGCAAACCAGTTGACGCAGGTTCGATCCGCGCCATCGGAATCCTTTATATTTTCACTTTTCTTCATATTATTTATTTATTTTTTTAATTTTCAGTCAAGAGAAAATTATTGTTTTTCTTTTCAAGTAGTAAAATTTTGACCAGAATTTACAAAGATTTCAATATATTATTTAAAAAAACTTCCAAAATAAAGAAATTGTGCAAATAAAAGTCTCAGTTTGGTTAGAGATTCTGGACATGCGCAGACTTATCCCTTCTCTTATACACATGGTTTTCATGCATGGATATGCACCATTATAGAATAAAAATAAATAAATAAACATGTGGCTTTAAATTCGGTCTCCGACAGGTCGTATGCTGCCTTGTGGTCCGAGTGTCGGCCTGCAAAATAGTTGACGCAGTTTCGATCCGCGCCATCGGAATCCTTTATATTTTCACTTTTCTTCATATTATTTATTTATTTTTTTAATTTTCAGTAAAGAGAAAATTATTGTTTTTCTTTTCAAGTAGTAAAATTTTGACCAGAATTTACAAAGATTTCAATATATTATTTAAAAAAACTTCCAAAATAAAGAAATTGTGCAAATAAAAGTCTCATTTTGGTTAGAGATTCTGGGCATGCGCAGACTTATCCCTTCTCTTATACACATGGCTTTCATGCATGGATATGCACCATTATAGAATAAAATTAAATAAATAAACATGCAGCTTTAAATGCGGTCTCCGACAGGTCGTATGATGCCTCGTGGTCCGAGTGTCGGCCTGTAAACTAGTTGAAGCAGGTTCGATCCGCGCCATCGGAATCCTTTTTATTTTCACTTTTAATCATATCATCAATTTATTTTTTTAATTTTCTGTATGAAGAAAATTATTATTTTTCTTTTCAAGTAGTAAAATTTTGACCAGAATTTACAAAGATTTCAATATATTATTTAAAAAAACTTCCAAAATAAAGAAATTGTGCAAATAAAAGTCTCAGTTTGGTTAGAGATTCTGGACATGCGCAGACTTATCCCTTCTCTTATACACATGGTTTTCATGCATGGATATGCACCATTATAGAATAAAATTAAATAAATAAACATGTGGCTTTAAATTCGGTCTCCGACAGGTCGTATGCTGCCTTGTAGTCCGAGTGTCGGCCTACAAACTAGTTGACGCAGGTTCGATCCGCGCCATCGGAATCGTTTTTATTTTCACTTTTCTTCATATTATTTATTTATTTTTTTAATTTTCAGTATAGAGAAAATTATTGTTTTTCTTTTCAAGTAGTAAAAGTTTGACCAGAATTTACAAAGATTTCAATATATTATTTAAAAAAACTTCCAAAATAAAGAAATTGTGCAAATAAAAGTCTCATTTTGGTTAGAGATTCTGGGCATGCGCAGACTTATCCCTTCTCTTATACACATGGCTTTCATGCATGGATATGCACCATTATAGAATAAAATTAAATAAATAAACATGCGGCTTTAAATGCGGTCTCCGACAGGTCGTATGATGCCTCGTGGTCCGAGTGTCGGCCTGTAAACTAGTTGAAGCAGGTTCGATCCGCGCCATCGGAATCCTTTTTATTTTCACTTTTAATCATATCATCAATTTATTTTTTTAATTTTCTGTATGAAGAAAATTATTATTTTTCTTTTCAAGTAGTAAAATTTTGACCAGAATTTACAAAGATTTCAATATATTATTTAAAAAAACTTCCAAAATAAAAAAATTGTGCAAATAAAAGTCTCAGTTTGGTTAGAGATTCTGGACATGCGCAGACTTATCCCTTCTCTTATACACATGGTTTTCATGCATGGATATGCACCATTATAGAATAAAAATAAATAAATAAACATGTGGCTTTAAATTCGGTCTCCGACAGGTGGTATGCTGCCTTGTAGTCCGAGTGTCGGCCTACAAACTAGTTGACGCAGGTTCGATCCGCGCCATCGGAATCCTTTATATTTTCACTTTTCTTCATATTATTTATTTATTTTTTTAATTTTCAGTAAAGAGAAAATTATTGTTTTTCTTTTCAAGTAGTAAAATTTTGACCAGAATTTACAAAGATTTCAATATATTATTTAAAAAAACTTCCAAAATAAAGAAATTGTACAAATAAAAGTCTCATTTTACTTAGAGATTCTAGGCATGCGCAGACTTATCCCTTCTCTTATACACATGGCTTTCATGCATGGATATGCACCATTATAGAATAAAATTAAATAAATAAACATGTGGCTTTAAATTCGGTCTCCGACAGGTCGTATGCTGCCTTGTGGTCCGAGTGTCGGCCTGCAAACTAGTTGACGCAGGTTCGATCCGCGCCATCGGAATCCTTTATATTTTCACTTTTCTTCATATTATTTATTTATTTTTTTAATTTTCAGTAAAGAGAAAATTATTGTTTTTCTTTTCAAGTAGTAAAATTTTGACCAGAATTTACAAAGATTTCAATATATTATTTAAAAAAACTTCCAAAATAAAGAAATTGTACAAATAAAAGTCTCATTTTACTTAGAGATTCTAGGCATGCGCAGACTTATCCCTTCTCTTATACACATGGCTTTCATGCATGGATATGCACCATTATAGAATAAAATTAAATAAATAAACATGTGGCTTTAAATTCGTTCTCCGACAGGTCGTATGCTGCCTTGTAGTCCGAGTGTCGGCCTACAAACTAGTTGACGCAGGTTCGATCCGCGCCATCGGAATCGTTTTTATTTTCACTTTTCTTCATATTATTTATTTATTTTTTTAATTTTCAGTATAGAGAAAATTATTGTTTTTCTTTTCAAGTAGTAAAATTTTGACCAGAATTTACAAAGATTTCAATATATTATTTAAAAAAACTTCCAAAATAAAGAAATTGTGCAAATAAAAGTCTCATTTTGGTTAGAGATTCTGGGCATGCGCAGACTTATCCCTTCTCTTATACACATGGCTTTCATGCATGGATATGCACCATTATAGAATAAAAATAAATAAATAAACATGTGGCTTTAAATTCGGTCTCCGACAGGTGGTATGCTGCCTTGTAGTCCGAGTGTCGGCCTACAAACTAGTTGACGCAGGTTCGATCCGCGCCATCGGAATCGTTTTTATTTTCACTTTTCTTCATATTATTTATTTTTTTTTTTAATTTTCAGTATAGAGAAAATTATTGTTTTTCTTTTCAAGTAGTAAAATTTTGACCAGAATTTACAAAGATTTCAATATATTATTTAAAAAAACTTCCAAAATAAAGAAATTGTGCAAATAAAAGTCTCATTTTGGTTAGAGATTCTGGGCATGCGCAGACTTATCCCTTCTCTTATACACATGGCTTTCATGCATGGATATGCACCATTATAGAATAAAATTAAATAAATAAACATGCGGCTTTAAATTCGGTCTCCGACAGGTCGTATGCTGCCTCGTGGTCCGAGTGTCGGCCTGTAAACTAGTTGAAGCAGGTTCGATCCGCGCCATCGGAATCCTTTTTATTTTCACTTTTAATCATATCATCAATTTATTTTTTTAATTTTCTGTATGAAGAAAATTATTATTTTTCTTTTCAAGTAGTAAAATTTTGACCAGAATTTACAAAGATTTCAATATATTATTTAAAAAAAACTTCCAAAATAAAGAAATTGTACAAATAAAAGTCTCATTTTAGTTAGAGATTCTGGGCATGCGCAGACTTATCCCTTCTCTTATACACATGGCTTTCATGCATGGATATGCACCATTATAGAATAAAATTAAATAAATAAACATGTGGCTTTAAATTCGGTCTCCGACAGGTCGTATGCTGCCTTGTGGTCCGAGTGTCGGCCTGTAAACTAGTTGAAGCAGGTTCGATCAGCGCCATCGGAATCCTTTTTATTTTCACTTTTAATCATATCATCAATTTATTTTTTTAATTTTCTGTATGAAGAAAATTATTATTTTTCTTTTCAAGTAGTAAAAGTTTGACCAGAATTTACAAAGATTTCAATATATTATTTAAAAAAACTTCCAAAATAAAGAAATTGTGCAAATAAAAGTCTCAGTTTTGTTACAGATTCTGGGCATGCGCAGACTTATCCCTTCTCTTATTCACATGGCTTTCATGCATGGATATGCACCATTATAGAATAAAAATAAATAAATAAACATGTGGCTTTAAATTCAGTCTAAAACAGGTCGTATGCTGCCTTGTGGTCCGAGTGTCGGCCTGTAAACTAGTTGAAGCAGGTTCGATCCGCGCCATCGGAATCCTTTTTATTTTCACTTTTAATCATATCATCAATTTATTTTTTTAATTTTCTGTATGAAGAAAATTATTATTTTTCTTTTCAAGTAGTAAAATTTTGACCAGAATTTACAAAGATTTCAATATATTATTTAAAAAAACTTCCAAAATAAAGAAATTGTGCAAATAAAAGTCTCAGTTTTGTTACAGATTCTGGGCATGCGCAGACTTATCCCTTCTCTTATTCACATGGCTTTCATGCATGGATATGCACCATTATAGAATAAAAATAAATAAATAAACATGTGGCTTTAAATTCGGTCTAAAGCAGGTCGTATGCTGCCTTGAGGTCCGAGTGTCGGCCTGTAAACTAGTTGAAGCAGGTTCGATCCGCGCCATCGGAATCCTTTATATTTTCACTTTTCTTCATATTATTTATTTATTTTTTTCATTTTCAGTAAAGAGAAAATTATTGTTTTTCTTTTCAAGTAGTAAAATTTTGACCGGAATTTACAAAGATTTCAATATATTATTTAAAAAAACTTCCAAAATAAAGAAATTGTGCAAATAAAAGTCTCAGTTTTGTTACAGATTCTGGGCATGCGCAGACTTATCCCTTCTCTTATTCACATGGCTTTCATGCATGGATATGCACCATTATAGAATAAAAATAAATAAATAAACATGTGGCTTTAAATTCGTTCTAAAGCAGGTCGTATGCTGCCTTGTGGTCCGAGTGTCGGCCTGTAAACTAGTTGAAGCAGGTTCGATCCGCGCCATCGGAATCCTTTATATTTTCACTTTTCTTCATATTATTTATTTATTTTTTTCATTTTCAGTAAAGAGAAAATTATTGTTTTTCTTTTCAAGTAGTAAAATTTTGACCGGAATTTACAAAGATTTCAATATATTATTTAAAAAAACTTCCAAAATAAAGAAATTGTGCAAATAAAAGTCTCATTTTGGTTAGAGATTCTGGACATCCGCAGACTTATCCCTTCTGTTATACACATGGCTTGCATGCATGGATATGCACCATTATAGAATAAAAATAAATAAATAAACATGTGCCTTTAAATTCGGTCTCCGACAGGTCGTATGCTGCCTTGTGGTCCGAGTGTCGGCCTGCAAACTAGTTGACGCAGGTTCGATCCGCGCCATCGGAATCCTTTATATTTTCACTTTTCTTCATATTATTTATTTATTTTTTTAATTTTCAGTAAAGAGAAAATTATTGTTTTTCTTTTCAAGTAGTAAAATTTTGACCAGAATTTACAAAGATTTCAATATATTATTTAAAAAAACTTCCAAAATATAGAAATTGTGCAAATAAAAGTCTCAGTTTGGTTAGAGATTCTGGACATGCGCAGACTTATCCCTTCTCTTATACACATGGTTTTCATGCATGGATATGCACCATTATAGAATAAAAATAAATAAATAAACATGTGGCTTTAAATTCGGTCTCCGACAGGTCGTATGCTGCCTTGTGGTCCGAGTGTCGGCCTGCAAAATAGTTGACGCAGGTTCGATCCGCGCCATCGGAATCCTTTATATTTTCACTTTTCTTCATATTATTTATTTATTTTTTTAATTTTCAGTAAAGAGAAAATTATTGTTTTTCTTTTCAAGTAGTAAAATTTTGACCAGAATTTACAAAGATTTCAATATATTATTTAAAAAAACTTCCAAAATAAAGAAATTGTACAAATAAAAGTCTCATTTTACTTAGAGATTCTAGGCATGCGCAGACTTATCCCTTCTCTTATACACATGGCTTTCATGCATGGTTATGCACCATTATAGAATAAAATTAAATAAATAAACATGTGGCTTTAAATTCGGTCTCCGACAGGTGGTATGCTGCCTTGTAGTCCGAGTGTCGGCCTACAAACTAGTTGACGCAGGTTCGATCCGCGCCATCGGAATCGTTTTTATTTTCACTTTTCTTCATATTATTTTTTTTTTTTAATTTTCAGTATAGAGAAAATTATTGTTTTTCTTTTCAAGTAGTAAAATTTTGACCAGAATTTACAAAGATTTCAATATATTATTTAAAAAAACTTCCAAAATAAAGAAATTGTGCAAATAAAAGTCTCATTTTGGTTAGAGATTCTGGGCATGCGCAGACTTATCCCTTCTCTTATACACATGGCTTTCATGCATGGATATGCACCATTATAGAATAAAATTAAATAAATAAACATGCGGCTTTAAATTCGGTCTCCGACAGGTCGTATGCTGCCTCGTGGTCCGAGTGTCGGCCTGTAAACTAGTTGAAGCAGGTTCGATCCGCGCCATCGGAATCCTTTTTATTTTCACTTTTAATCATATCATCAATTTATTTTTTTAATTTTCTGTATGAAGAAAATTATTATTTTTCTTTTCAAGTAGTAAAATTTTGACCAGAATTTACAAAGATTTCAATATATTATTTAAAAAAAACTTCCAAAATAAAGAAATTGTACAAATAAAAGTCTCATTTTACTTAGAGATTCTGGGCATGCGCAGACTTATCCCTTCTCTTATACACATGGCTTTCATGCATGGATATGCACCATTATAGAATAAAATTAAATAAATAAACATGTGGCTTTAAATTCGGTCTCCGACAGGTCGTATGCTGCCTTGTGGTCCGAGTGTCGGCCTGTAAACTAGTTGAAGCAGGTTCGATCAGCGCCATCGGAATCCTTTTTATTTTCACTTTTAATCATATCATCAATTTATTTTTTTAATTTTCTGTATGAAGAAAATTATTATTTTTCTTTTCAAGTAGTAAAAGTTTGACCAGAATTTACAAAGATTTCAATATATTATTTAAAAAAACTTCCAAAATAAAGAAATTGTGCAAATAAAAGTCTCAGTTTTGTTACAGATTCTGGGCATGCGCAGACTTATCCCTTCTCTTATTCACATGGCTTTCATGCATGGATATGCACCATTATAGAATAAAAATAAATAAATAAACATGTGGCTTTAAATTCGGTCTAAAACAGGTCGTATGCTGCCTTGTGGTCCGAGTATCGGCCTGTAAACTAGTTGAAGCAGGTTCGATCCGCGCCATCGGAATCCTTTTTATTTTCACTTTTAATCATATCATCAATTTATTTTTTTAATTTTCTGTATGAAGAAAATTATTATTTTTCTTTTCAAGTAGTAAAATTTTGACCAAAATTTACAAAGATTTCAATATATTATTTAAAAAAACTTCCAAAATAAAGAAATTGTGCAAATAAAAGTCTCAGTTTTGTTACAGATTCTGGGCATGCGCAGACTTATCCCTTCTCTTATTCACATGGTTTTCATGCATGGATATGCACCATTATAGAATAAAAATAAATAAATAAACATGTGGCTTTAAATTCGGTCTAAAGCAGGTCGTATGCTGCCTTGTGGTCCGAGTGTCGGCCTGTAAACTAGTTGAAGCAGGTTCGATCCGCGCCATCGGAATCCTTTATATTTTCACTTTTCTTCATATTATTTATTTATTTTTTTCATTTTCAGTAAAGAGAAAATTATTGTTTTTCTTTTCAAGTAGTAAAATTTTGACCGGAATTTACAAAGATTTCAATATATTATTTAAAAAAACTTCCAAAATAAAGAAATTGTGCAAATAAAAGTCTCATTTTGGTTAGAGATTCTGGACATCCGCAGACTTATCCCTTCTGTTATACACATGGCTTGCATGCATGGATATGCACCATTATAGAATAAAAATAAATAAATAAACATGTGCCTTTAAATTCGGTCTCCGACAGGTCGTATGCTGCCTTGTGGTCCGAGTGTCGGCCTGCAAACTAGTTGACGCAGGTTAGATCCGCGCCATCGGAATCCTTTATATTTTCACTTTTCTTCATATTATTTATTTATTTTTTTCATTTTCAGTAAAGAGAAAATTATTGTTTTTCTTTTCAAGTAGTAAAATTTTGACCAGAATTTACAAAGATTTCAATATATTATTTAAAAAAACTTCCAAAATAAAGAAATTGTGCAAATAAAAGTCTCAGTTTGGTTCGAGATTCTGGGCATGCGCAGACTTATCCCTTCTCTTATACACATGGCTTTCATGCATGGATATAAACCATTATAGAATAAAATTAAATAAATAAACATGTGGCTTTAAATTCGGTCTCCGACAGGTGGTATGCTGCCTTGTAGTCCGAGTGTCGGCCTACAAACTAGTTGACGCAGGTTCGATCCGCGCCATCGGAATCGTTTTTATTTTCACTTTTCTTCATATTATTTATTTATTTTTTTTAATTTTCAGCATAGAGAAAATTATTGTTTTTCTTTTCAAGTAGTAAAATTTTGACCAGAATTTACGAAGATTTCAATATATTATTTAAAGAAACTTCCAAAATAAAGAAATTGTGCAAATAAAAGTCTCAGTTTGGTTAGAGATTCTGGACATGCGCAGACTTATCCCTTCTCTTATACACATGGCTTTCATGCATGGATATGCACCATTATAGAATAAAAATAAATAAATAAACATGTGGCTTTAAATTCGGTCTCCGACAGGTCGTATGCTGCCTTGTGGTCCGAGTGTCGGCCTGCAAACTAGTTGACGCAGGTTCGATCCGCGCCATCGGAATCCTTTATATTTTCACTTTTCTTCATATTATTTATTTATTTTTTTAATTTTCAGTCAAGAGAAAATTATTGTTTTTCTTTTCAAGTAGTAAAATTTTGACCAGAATTTACAAAGATTTCAATATATTATTTAAAAAAACTTCCAAAATAAAGAAATTGTGCAAATAAAAGTCTCAGTTTGGTTAGAGATTCTGGACATGCGCAGACTTATCCCTTTTTTTATACACATGCCTTTCATGCATATATATGCACCATTATAGAATAAAAATAAATAAATAAACATGTGGCTTTAAATTCGGTCTCCGACAGGTCGTATGCTGCCTTGTGGTCCGAGTGTCGAACTGCAAACTAGTTGACGCAGGTTCGATCCGCGCCATCGGAATCCTTTATATTTTCACTTTTCTTCATATTATTTATTTATTTTTTTAATTTTCAGTAAAGAGAAAATTATTGTTTTTCTTTTCAAGTAGTAAAATTTTGACCAGAATTTACAAAGATTTCAATATATTATTTAAAAAAACTTCCAAAATAAAGAAATTGTGCAAATAAAAGTCTCAGTTTGGTTAGAGATTCTGGACATGCGCAGACTTATCCCTTTTTTTATACACATGGCTTTCATGCATATATATGCACCATTATAGAATAAAAATAAATAAATAAACATGTGGCTTTAAATTCGGTCTCCGACAGGTCGTATGCTGCCTTGTGGTCCGAGTGTCGGCCTGCAAACTAGTTGACGCAGGTTCGATCCGCGCCATCGGAATCCTTTATATTTTCACTTTTCTTCATATTATTTATTTATTTTTTTAATTTTCAGTAAAGAGAAAATTATTGTTTTTCTTTTCAAGTAGTAAAATTTTGACCAGAATTTACAAAGATTTCAATATATTATTTAAAAAAACTTCCAAAATAAAGAAATTGTGCAAATAAAAGTCTCAGTTTGGTTAGAGATTCTGGGCATGCGCAGACTTATCCCTTCTCTTATACACATGGCTTTCATGCATGGATATAAACCATTATAGAATAAAATTAAATAAATAAACATGTGGCTTTAAATTCGGTCTCCGACAGGTGGAATGCTGCCTTGTAGTCCGAGTGTCGGCCTACAAACTAGTTGACGCAGGTTCGATCCGCGCCATCGGAATCGTTTTTATTTTCACTTTTCTTCATATTATTTATTTATTTTTTTTAATTTTCAGTATAGAGAAAATTATTGTTTTTCTTTTCAAGTAGTAAAATTTTGACCAGAATTTACGAAGATTTCAATATATTATTTAAAGAAACTTCCAAAATAAAGAAATTGTGCAAATAAAAGTCTCAGTTTGGTTAGAGATTCTGGACATGCGCAGACTTATCCCTTCTCTTATACACATGGCTTTCATGCATGGATATGCACCATTATAGAATAAAAATAAATAAATAAACATGTGGCTTTAAATTCGGTCTCCGACAGGTCGTATGCTGCCTTGTGGTCCGAGTGTCGGCCTGCAAACTAGTTGACGCAGGTTCGATCCGCGCCATCGGAATCCTTTATATTTTCACTTTTCTTCATATTATTTATTTATTTTTTTAATTTTCAGTCAAGAGAAAATTATTGTTTTTCTTTTCAAGTAGTAAAATTTTGACCAGAATTTACAAAGATTTCAATATATTATTTAAAAAAACTTCCAAAATAAAGAAATTGTGCAAATAAAAGTCTCAGTTTGGTTAGAGATTCTGGACATGCGCAGACTTATCCCTTTTTTTTATACACATGGCTTTCATGCATATATATGCACCATTATAGAATAAAAATAAATAAATAAACATGTGGCTTTAAATTCGGTCTCCGACAGGTCGTATGCTGCCTTGTGGTCCGAGTGTCGGCCTGCAAACTAGTTGACGCAGGTTCGATCCGCGCCATCGGAATCCTTTATATTTTCACTTTTCTTCATATTATTTATTTATTTTTTTAATTTTCAGTAAAGAGAAAATTATTGTTTTTCTTTTCAAGTAGTAAAATTTTGACCAGAATTTACAAAGATTTCAATAAAATATTTAAAAAAACTTCCAAAATAAAGAAATTGTGCAAATAAAGTCTCAGTTTTGTTACAGATTCTGGGCATGCGCAGACTTATCCCTTCTCTTATTCACATGGCTTTCATGCATGGATATGCACCATTATAGAATAAAAATAAATAAATAAACATGTGGCTTTAAATTCGGTCTCCGACATGTCGTATGCTGCCTTGTGGTCCGAGTGTCGGCCTGCAAACTAGTTGACGCAGGTTCGATCCGCGCCATCGGAATCCTTTATGTTTTCACTTTTCTTCATATTATTTATTTATTTTTTTAATTTTCAGTAAAGAGAAAATTATTGTTTTTCTTTTCAAGTAGTAAAATTTTGACCAGAATTTACAAAGATTTCAATATATTATTTAAAAAAACTTCCAAAATAAAGAAATTGTGCAAATAAAAGTCTCAGTTTTGTTACAGATTCTGGGCATGCGCAGACTTATCCCTTCTCTTATTCACATGGCTTTCATGCATGGATATGCACCATTATAGAATAAAAATAAATAAATAAACATGTGGCTTTAAATTCGGTCTCCGACAGGTCGTATGCTGCCTTGTGGTCCGAGTGTCGGCCTGCAAGCTAGTTGACGCAGTTTCGATCCGCGCCATTGGAATCCTTTATATTTTCACTTTTCTTCATATTATTTATTTATTTTTTCAATTTTCAGTAAAGAGAAAATTATTGTTTTTCTTTTCAAGTAGTAAAATTTTGACCAGAATTTACAAAGATTTCAATATATTATTTAAAAAAACTACCAAAATAAATAAATTGTGCAAATAAAAGTCTCAGTTTGGTTAGAGATTCTGGACATGCGCAGACTTATCCCTTCTCTTATACACATGGCTTGCATGCATGGATATGCACCATTATAGAATAAAAATAAATAAATAAACATGTGCCTTTAAATTCGGTCTCCGACAGGTCGTATGCTGCCTTGTGGTCCGAGTGTCGGCCTGCAAACTAGTTGACGCAGGTTCGATCCGCGCCATCGGAATCCTTTATATTTTCACTTTTCTTCATATTATTTATTTATTTTTTTAATTTTCAGTAAAGAGAAAATTATTGTTTTTCTTTTCAAGTAGTAAAATTTTGACCAGAATTTACAAAGATTTCAATATATTATTTAAAAAAACTTCCAAAATAAAGAAATTGTGCAAATAAAAGTCTCAGTTTGGTTAGAGATTCTGGGCATGCGCAGACTTATCCCTTCTCTTATACACATGGTTTTCATGCATGGATATGCACCATTATAGAATAAAAATAAATAAATAAACATGTGGCTTTAAATTCGGTCTCCGACATGTCGTATGCTGCCTTGTGGTCCGAGTGTCGGCCTGCAAACTAGTTGACGCAGGTTCGATCCGCGCCATCGGAATCCTTTATGTTTTCACTTTTCTTCATATTATTTATTTATTTTTTTAATTTTCAGTAAAGAGAAAATTATTGTTTTTCTTTTCAAGTAGTAAAATTTTGACCAGAATTTACAAAGATTTCAATATATTATTTAAAAAAACTTCCAAAATAAAGAAATTGTGCAAATAAAAGTCTCAGTTTTGTTACAGATTCTGGGCATGCGCAGACTTATCCCTTCTCTTATTCACATGGCTTTCATGCATGGATATGCACCATTATAGAATAAAAATAAATAAATAAACATGTGGCTTTAAATTCGGTCTCCGACAGGTCGTATGCTGCCTTGTGGTCCGAGTGTCGGCCTGCAAGCTAGTTGACGCAGTTTCGATCCGCGCCATTGGAATCCTTTATATTTTCACTTTTCTTCATATTATTTATTTATTTTTTCAATTTTCAGTAAAGAGAAAATTATTGTTTTTCTTTTCAAGTAGTAAAATTTTGACCAGAATTTACAAAGATTTCAATATATTATTTAAAAAAACTACCAAAATAAATAAATTGTGCAAATAAAAGTCTCAGTTTGGTTAGAGATTCTGGACATGCGCAGACTTATCCCTTCTCTTATACACATGGCTAGCATGCATGGATATTCACCATTATAGAATAAAAATAAATAAATAAACATGTGCCTTTAAATTCGGTCTCCGACAGGTCGTATGCTGCCTTGTGGTCCGAGTGTCGGCCTGCAAACTAGTTGACGCAGGTTCGATCCGCGCCATCGGAATCCTTTATATTTTCACTTTTCTTCATATTATTTATTTATTTTTTTAATTTTCAGTAAAGAGAAAATTATTGTTTTTCTTTTCAAGTAGTAAAATTTTGACCAGAATTTACAAAGATTTCAATATATTATTTAAAAAAACTTCCAAAATAAAGAAATTGTGCAAATAAAAGTCTCAGTTTGGTTAGAGATTCTGGGCATGCGCAGACTTATCCCTTCTCTTATACACATGGCTTTCATGCATGGATATGCTCCATTATAGAATAAAATTAAATAAATAAAGATGTGGCTTTTAATTCGGTCTCCGACAGGTCGTATGCTGCCTTGTGGTCCGAGTGTCGGCCTGTAAACTAGTTGAAGCAGGTTCGATCCGCGCCATCGGAATCCTTTTTATTTTCACTTTTAATCATATCATCAATTTATTTTTTTAATTTTCTGTATGAAGAAAATTATTATTTTTCTTTTCAAGTAGTAAAATTTTGACCAGAATTTACAAAGATTTCAATATATTATTTAAAAAAACTTCCAAAATAAAGAAATTGTGCAAATAAAAGTCTCAGTTTGGTTAGAGATTCTGGACATGCGCAGACTTATCCCTTCTCTTATACACATGGATTTCATGCATGGATATGCACCATTATAGAATAAAAATAAATAAATAAACATGTGGCTTTAAATTCGGTCTCCGACAGGTCGTTTGCTGCCTTGTTTTCCGAGTGTCGGCCTGCAAACTATTTGACGCAGGTTCGATCCGCGCCATCGGAATCCTTTATATTTTCACTTTTCTTCATATTATTTATTTATTTTTTTAAATTTCAGTAAAGAGAAAATTATTGTTTTTCTTTTCAAGTAGTAAAATTTTGACCAGAATTTACAAAGATTTCAATATATTATTTAAAAAAACTTCCAAAATAAAGAAATTGTGCAAATAAAAGTCTCAGTTTGGTTAGAGATTCTGGACATGCGCAGACTTATCCCTTCTCTTATACACATGGCTTTCATGCATATATATGCACCATTATAGAATAAAAATAAATAAATAAACATGTGGCTTTAAATTCGGTCTCCGACAGGTCGTATGCTGTATTGTGGTCCGAGTGTCGGCCTGTAAACTAGTTGAAGCAGGTTCGATCCGCGCCATCGGAATCCTTTTTATTTTCACTTTTAATCATATCATCAATTTATTTTTTTAATTTTCTGTATGAAGAAAATTATTAAGTATTTTCTGTATGAAGAAAATTATTATTTACAAAGAGTTCAATATATTATTTAAAAAAACTTCCAAAATAAAGAAATTGTGCAAATAAAAGTCTCAGTTTGGTTAGAGATTCTGGGCATGCGCAGACTTATCCCTTCTCTTATACACATGGCTTTCATGCATGGATATACACCATTATAGAATAAAATTAAATAAATAAACATGTGGCTTTAAATTCGGTCTCCGACAGGTCGTATGCTGCCTTGTAGTCCGAGTGTCGGCCTACAAACTAGTTGACGCAGGTTCGATCCGCGCCATCGGAATCGTTATTATTTTCACTTTTCTTCATATTATTTATTTATTTTTTTAATTTTCAGTAAAGAGAAAATTATTGTTTTTCTTTTCAAGTAGTAAAATTTTGACCAGAATTTACAAAGATTTCAATATATTATTTAAAAAAACTTCCAAAATAAAGAAATTGTACAAATAAAAGTCTCATTTTACTTAGAGATTCTGGGCATGCGCAGACTTATCCCTTCTCTTATACACATGGCTTTCATGCATGGATATGCACCATTATAGAATAAAATTAAATAAATAAACATGTGGCTTTAAATTCGGTCTCCGATAGGTCGTATGCTGCCTTGTGGTCCGAGTGTCGGCCTGTAAACTAGTTGAAGCAGGTTCGATCCGCGCCATCGGAATCCTTTTTATTTTCACTTTTAATCATATCATCAATTTATTTTTTTAATTTTCTGTATGAAGAAAATTATTATTTTTCTTTTCAAGTAGTAAAATTTTGACCAGAATTTACAAAGATTTCAATATATTATTTAAAAAAACTTCCAAAATAAAGAAATTGTGCAAATAAAAGTCTCAGTTTGGTTAGAGATTCTGGACATGCGCAGACTTATCCCTTCTCTTATACACATGGATTTCATGCATGGATATGCACCATTATAGAATAAAAATAAATAAATAAACATGTGGCTTTAAATTCGGTCTCCGACAGGTCGTTTGCTGCCTTGTTTTCCGAGTGTCGGCCTGCAAACTATTTGACGCAGGTTCGATCCGCGCCATCGGAATCCTTTATATTTTCACTTTTCTTCATATTATTTATTTATTTTTTTAATTTTCAGTAAAGAGAAAATTATTGTTTTTCTTTTCAAGTAGTAAAATTTTGACCAGAATTTACAAAGATTTCAATATATTATTTAAAAAAATCTTCCAAAATAAAGAAATTGTGCAAATAAAATTCTCAGTTTGGTTAGAGATTCTGGACATGCGCAGACTTATCCCTTCTCTTATACACATGGCTTTCATGCATATATATGCACCATTATAGAATAAAAATAAATAAATAAACATGTGGCTTTAAATTCGGTCTCCGACAGGTCTTATGCTGTATTGTGGTCCGAGTGTCGGCCTGTAAACTAGTTGAAGCAGGTTCGATCCGCGCCATCGGAATCCTTTTTATTTTCACTTTTAATCATATCATCAATTTATTTTTTTAATTTTCTGTATGAAGAAAATTATTAAGTATTTTCTGTATGAAGAAAATTATTATTTACAAAGAGTTCAATATATTATTTAAAAAAACTTCCAAAATAAAGAAATTGTGCAAATAAAAGTCTCAGTTTGGTTAGAGATTCTGGGCATGCGCAGACTTATCCCTTCTCTTATACACATGGCTTTCATGCATGGATATACACCATTATAGAATAAAATTAAATAAATAAACATGTGGCTTTAAATTCGGTCTCCGACAGGTCGTATGCTGCCTTGTAGTCCGAGTGTCGGCCTACAAACTAGTTGACGCAGGTTCGATCCGCGCCATCGGAATCGTTATTATTTTCACTTTTCTTCATATTATTTATTTATTTTTTTAATTTTCAGTAAAGAGAAAATTATTGTTTTTCTTTTCAAGTAGTAAAATTTTGACCAGAATTTACAAAGATTTCAATATATTATTTAAAAAAACTTCCAAAATAAAGAAATTGTACAAATAAAAGTCTCATTTTACTTAGAGATTCTGGGCATGCGCAGACTTATCCCTTCTCTTATACACATGGCTTTCATGCATGGATATGCACCATTATAGAATAAAATTAAATAAATAAACATGTGGCTTTAAATTCGGTCTCCGACAGGTCGTATGCTGCCTTGTGGTCCGAGTGTCGGCCTGTAAACTAGTTGAAGCAGGTTCGATCCGCGCCATCGGAATCCTTTTTATTTTCACTTTTAATCATATCATCAATTTATTTTTTTAATTTTCTGTATGAAGAAAATTATTATTTTTCTTTTCAAGTAGTAAAATTTTGACCAGAATTTACAAAGATTTCAATATATTATTTAAAAAAACTTCCAAAATAAAGAAATTGTGCAAATAAAAGTCTCAGTTTTGTTACAGATTCTGGGCATGCGCAGACTTATCCCTTCTCTTATACACATGGCTTTCATGCATATATATGCACCATTATAGAATAAAAATAAATAAATAAACATGTGGCTTTAAATTCGGTCTCCGACAGGTCGTATGCTGCCTTGTGGTCCGAGTGTCGGCCTGCAAACTAGTTGACGCAGGTTCGATCCGCGCCATCGGAATCCTTTATATTTTCACTTTTCTTCATATTATTTATTTATTTTTTTAATTTTCAGTAAAGAGAAAATTATTGTTTTTCTTTTCAAGTAGTAAAATTTTGACCAGAATTTACAAAGATTTCAATATATTATTTAAAAAAACTTCCAAAATAAAGAAATTGTGCAAATAAAAGTCTCAGTTTGGTTAGAGATTCTGGACATGCGCAGACTTATCCCTTCTCTTATACACTTGGTTTTCATGCATGGATATGCACCATAATAGAATAAAAATAAATAAATAAACATGTGGCTTTAAATTCGGTCTCCGACAGGTCGTATGCTGCCTTGTGGTCCGAGTGTCGGCCTGCAAACTAGTTGACGCAGGTTCGATGCGCGCCATCGGAATCCTTTATATTTTCACTTTTCTTCATATTATTTATTTATTTTTTTAATTTTCAGTAAAGAGAAAATTATTGTTTTTCTTTTCAAGTAGTAAAATTTTGACCAGAATTTACAAAGATTTCAATATATTATTTAAAAAAACTTCCAAAATAAAGAAATTGTGCAAATAAAAGTCTCAGTTTGGTTAGAGATTCTGGACATGCGCAGACTTATCCCTTCTCTTATACACATGGTTTTCATGCATGGATATGCACCATTATAGAATAAAAATAAATAAATAAACATGTGGCTTTAAATTCGGTCTCCGACAGGTCGTATGCTGCCTTGTGGTCCGAGTGTCGGCCTGCAAACTAGTTGACGCAGGTTCGATGCGCGCCATCGGAATCCTTTATATTTTCACTTTTCTTCATATTATTTATTTATTTTTTTAATTTTCAGTAAAGAGAAAATTATTGTTTTTCTTTTCAAGTAGTAAAATTTTGACCAGAATTTACAAAGATTTCAATATATTATTTAAAAAAACTTCCAAAATAAAGAAATTGTGCAAATAAAAGTCTCAGTTTGGTTAGAGATTCTGGACATGCGCAGACTTATCACTTCTCTTATACACATGGCTTTCATGCATATATATGCACCATTATAGAATAAAAATAAATAAATAAACATGTGGCTTTAAATTCGGTCTCCGACAGGTCGTATGCTGCCTTGTGGTCCGAGTGTCGGCCTGTAAACTAGTTGAAGCAGGTTCGATCCGCGCCATCGGAATCCTTTTTATTTTCACTTTTAATCATATCATCAATTTATTTTTTTAATTTTCTGTATGAAGAAAATTATTATTTTTCTTTTCAAGTAGTAAAATTTTGACCAGAATTTACAAAGATTTCAATATATTATTTAAAAAAACTTCCAAAATAAAGAAATTGTGCAAATAAAAGTCTCAGTTTTGTTACAGATTCTGGGCATGCGCAGACTTATCCCCTCTCTTATTCACATGGCTTTCATGCATGGATATGCACCATTATAGAATAAAAATAAATAAATAAACATGTGGCTTTAAATTCGGTCTAAAGCAGGTCGTATGCTGCCTTGTGGTCCGAGTGTCGGCCTGTAAACTAGTTGAAGCAGGTTGGATCCGCGCCATCGGAATCCTTTATATTTTCACTTTTCTTCATATTATTTATTTATTTTTTTCATTTTCAGTAAAGAGAAAATTATTGTTTTTCTTTTCAAGTAGTAAAATTTTGACCGGAATTTACAAAGATTTCAATATATTATTTAAAGAAACTTCCAAAATAAAGAAATTGTGCAAATAAAAGTCTCAGTTTGGTTAGAGATTCTGGACATGCGCAGACTTATCCCTTCTCTTATACACATGGCTTTCATGCATGGATATGCACCATTATAGAATAAAAATAAATAAATAAACATGTGGCTTTAAATTCGGTCTCCGACAGGTCGTATGCTGCCTTGTGGTCCGAGTGTCGGCCTGCAAACTAGTTGACGCAGGTTCGATCCGCGCCATCGGAATCCTTTATATTTTCACTTTTCTTCATATTATTTATTTTTTTTTTTAATTTTCAGTCAAGAGAAAATTATTGTTTTTCTTTTCAAGTAGTAAAATTTTGACCAGAATTTACAAAGATTTCAATATATTATTTAAAAAAACTTCCAAAATAAAGAAATTGTGCAAATAAAAGTCTCAGTTTGGTTAGAGATTCTGGACATGCGCAGACTTATCCCTTCTCTTATACACATGGCTTTCATGCATATATATGCACCATTATAGAATAAAAATAAATAAATAAACATGTGGCTTTAAATTCGGTCTCCGACAGGTCGTATGCTGCCTTGTGGTCCGAGTGTCGAACTGCAAACTAGTTGACGCAGGTTCGATCCGCGCCATCGGAATCCTTTATATTTTCACTTTTCTTCATATTATTTATTTATTTTTTTAATTTTCAGTAAAGAGAAAATTATTGTTTTTCTTTTCAAGTAGTAAAATTTTGACCAGAATTTACAAAGATTTCAATATATTATTTAAAAAAACTTCCAAAATAAAGAAATTGTGCAAATAAAAGTCTCAGTTTGGTTAGAGATTCTGGACATGCGCAGACTTATCCCTTTTTTTATACACATGGCTTTCATGCATATATATGCACCATTATAGAATAAAAATAAATAAATAAACATGTGGCTTTAAATTCGGTCTCCGACAGGTCGTATGCTGCCTTGTGGTCCGAGTGTCGGCCTGCAAACTAGTTGACGCAGGTTCGATCCGCGCCATCGGAATCCTTTATATTTTCACTTTTCTTCATATTATTTATTTATTTTTTTAATTTTCAGTAAAGAGAAAATTATTGTTTTTCTTTTCAAGTAGTAAAATTTTGACCAGAATTTACAAAGATTTCAATATATTATTTAAAAAAACTTCCAAAATAAAGAAATTGTGCAAATAAAAGTCTCAGTTTGGTTAGAGATTCTGGGCATGCGCAGACTTATCCCTTCTCTTATACACATGGCTTTCATGCATGGATATAAACCATTATAGAATAAAATTAAATAAATAAACATGTGGCTTTAAATTCGGTCTCCGACAGGTGGTATGCTGCCTTGTAGTCCGAGTGTCGGCCTACAAACTAGTTGACGCAGGTTCGATCCGCGCCATCGGAATCGTTTTTATTTTCACTTTTCTTCATATTATTTATTTATTTTTTTTAATTTTCAGTATAGAGAAAATTATTGTTTTTCTTTTCAAGTAGTAAAATTTTGACCAGAATTTACGAAGATTTCAATATATTATTTAAAGAAACTTCCAAAATAAAGAAATTGTGCAAATAAAAGTCTCAGTTTGGTTAGAGATTCTGGACATGCGCAGACTTATCCCTTCTCTTATACACATGGCTTTCATGCATGGATATGCACCATTATAGAATAAAAATAAATAAATAAACATGTGGCTTTAAATTCGGTCTCCGACAGGTCGTATGCTGCCTTTTGGTCCGAGGGTCGGCCTGCAAACTAGTTGACGCAGGTTCGATCCGCGCCATCGGAATCCTTTATATTTTCACTTTTCTTCCTATTATTTATTTATTTTTTTAATTTTCAGTAAAGAGAAAATTATTGTTTTTCTTTTCAAGTAGTAAAATTTTGACCAGAATTTACAAAGATTTCAATATATTATTTAAAAAAACTTCCAAAATAAAGAAATTGTGCAAATAAAAGTCTCAGTTTGGTTAGAGATTCTGGACATGCGCAGACTTATCCCTTCTCTTATACACATGGCTTGCATGCATATATATGCACCATTATAGAATAAAAATAAATAAATAAACCTGTGCCTTTAAATTCGGTCTCCGACAGGTCGTATACTGCCTTGTGGTCCGAGTGTCGGCCTGCAAACTAGTTGACGCAGGTTCGATCCGCGCCATCGGAATCCTTTATATTTTCACTTTTCTTCATATTATTTATTTATTTTTTTCATTTTCAGTCAAGAGAAAATTATTGTTTTTCTTTTCAAGTAGTAAAATTTTGACCAGAATTTACAAAGATTTCAATATATTATTTAAAAAAACTTCCAAATTAAAGAAATTGTGCAAATAAAAGTCTCAGTTTGATTAGAGATTCTGGACATGCGCAGACTTATCCCTTTTTTTATACACATGGCTTTCATGCATATATATGCACCATTATAGAATAAAAATAAATAAATAAACATGTGGCTTTAAATTCGGTCTCCGACAGGTCGTATGCTGCCTTGTGGTCCGAGTGTCGGCCTGCAAACTAGTTGACGCAGGTTCGATCCGCGCCATCGGAATACTTTATATTTTCACTTTTCTTCATATTATTTATTTATTTTTTTAATTTTCAGTCAAGAGAAAATTATTGTTTTTCTTTTCAAGTAGTAAAATTTTGACCAGAATTTACAAAGATTTCAATATATTATTTAAAAAAACTTCCAAAATAAAGAAATTGTGCAAATAAAAGTCTCAGTTTGGTTAGAGATTCTGGACATGCGCAGACTTATCCCTTTTTTTTATACACATGGCTTTCATGCATATATATGCACCATTATAGAATAAAAATAAATAAATAAACATGTGGCTTTAAATTCGGTCTCCGACAGGTCGTATGCTGCCTTGTGGTCCGAGTGTCGGCCTGCAAACTAGTTGACGCAGGTTCGATCCGCGCCATCGGAATCCTTTATATTTTCACTTTTCTTCATATTATTTATTTATTTTTTTAATTTTCAGTAAAGAGAAAATTATTGTTTTTCTTTTCAAGTAGTAAAATTTTGACCAGAATTTACAAAGATTTCAATATATTATTTAAAAAAACTTCCAAAATAAAGAAATTGTGCAAATAAAGTCTCAGTTTTGTTACAGATTCTGGGCATGCGCAGACTTATCCCTTCACTTATTCACATGGCTTTCATGCATGGATATGCACCATTATAGAATAAAAATAAATAAATAAACATGTGGCTTTAAATTCGGTCTCCGACATGTCGTATGCTGCCTTGTGGTCCGAGTGTCGGCCTGCAAACTAGTTGACGCAGGTTCGATCCGCGCCATCGGAATCCTTTATGTTTTCACTTTTCTTCATATTATTTATTTATTTTTTTAATTTTCAGTAAAGAGAAAATTATTGTTTTTCTTTTCAAGTAGTAAAATTTTGACCAGAATTTACAAAGATTTCAATATATTATTTAAAAAAACTTCCAAAATAAAGAAATTGTGCAAATAAAAGTCTCAGTTTTGTTACAGATTCTGGGCATGCGCAGACTTATCCCTTCTCTTATTCACATGGCTTTCATGCATGGATATGCACCATTATAGAATAAAAATAAATAAATAAACATCTGGCTTTAAATTCGGTCTCCGACAGGTCGTATGCTGCCTTGTGGTCCGAGTGTCGGCCTGCAAGCTAGTTGACGCAGTTTCGATCCGCGCCATTGGAATCCTTTATATTTTCACTTTTCTTCATATTATTTATTTATTTTTTCAATTTTCAGTAAAGAGAAAATTATTGTTTTTCTTTTCAAGTAGTAAAATTTTGACCAGAATTTACAAAGATTTCAATATATTATTTAAAAAAACTACCAAAATAAATAAATTGTGCAAATAAAAGTCTCAGTTTGGTTAGAGATTCTGGACATGCGCAGACTTATCCCTTCTCTTATACACATGGCTTTCATGCATATATATGCACCATTATAGAATAAAAATAAATAAATAAACATGTGGCTTTAAATTCGGTCTCCGACAGGTCGTATGCTGCCTTGTGGTCCGAGTGTCGGCCTGTAAACTAGTTGAAGCAGGTTCGATCCGCGCCATCGGAATCCTTTTTATTTTCACTTTTAATCATATCATCAATTTATTTTTTTAATTTTCTGTATGAAGAAAATTATTATTTTTCTTTTCAAGTAGTAAAATTTTGACCAGAATTTACAAAGATTTCAATATATTATTTAAAAAAACTTCCAAAATAAAGAAATTGTGCAAATAAAAGTCTCAGTTTGGTTAGAGATTCTGGGCATGCGCAGACTTATCCCTTCTCTTATACACATGGCTTTCATGCATGGATATGCTCCATTATAGAATAAAATTAAATAAATAAAGATGTGGCTTTTAATTCGGTCTCCGACAGGTCGTATGCTGCCTTGTGGTCCGAGTGTCGGCCTGTAAACTAGTTGAAGCAGGTTCGATCCGCGCCATCGGAATCCTTTTTATTTTCACTTTTAATCATATCATCAATTTATTTTTTTAATTTTCTGTATGAAGAAAATTATTATTTTTCTTTTCAAGTAGTAAAATTTTGACCAGAATTTACAAAGATTTCAATATATTATTTAAAAAAACTTCCAAAATAAAGAAATTGTGCAAATAAAAGTCTCAGTTTGGTTAGAGATTCTGGACATGCGCAGACTTATCCCTTCTCTTATACACATGGATTTCATGCATGGATATGCACCATTATAGAATAAAAATAAATAAATAAACATGTGGCTTTAAATTCGGTCTCCGACAGGTCGTTTGCTGCCTTGTTTTCCGAGTGTCGGCCTGCAAACTAGTTGACGCAGGTTCGATCCGCGCCATCGGAATCCTTTATATTTTCACTTTTCTTCATATTATTTATTTATTTTTTTAATTTTCAGTAAAGAGAAAATTATTGTTTTTCTTTTCAAGTAGTAAAATTTTGACCAGAATTTACAAAGATTTCAATATATTATTTAAAAAAACTTCCAAAATAAAGAAATTGTGCAAATAAAAGTCTCAGTTTGGTTAGAGATTCTGGACATGCGCAGACTTATCCCTTCTCTTATACACATGGCTTTCATGCATATATATGCACCATTATAGAATAAAAATAAATAAATAAACATGTGGCTTTAAATTCGGTCTCCGACAGGTCGTATGCTGTCTTGTGGTCCGAGTGTCGGCCTGTAAACTAGTTGAAGCAGGTTCGATCCGCGCCATCGGAATCCTTTTTATTTTCACTTTTAATCATATCATCAATTTATTTTTTTAATTTTCTGTATGAAGAAAATTATTAAGTATTTTCTGTATGAAGAAAATTATTATTTACAAAGATTTCAATATATTATTTAAAAAAACTTCCAAAATAAAGAAATTGTGCAAATAAAAGTCTCAGTTTGGTTAGAGATTCTGGGCATGCGCAGACTTATCCCTTCTCTTATACACATGGCTTTCATGCATGGAAATACACCATTATAGAATAAAATTAAATAAATAAACATGTGGCTTTAAATTCGGTCTCCGACAGGTCGTATGCTGCCTTGTAGTCCGAGTGTCGGCCTACAAACTAGTTGACGCAGGTTCGATCCGCGCCATCGGAATCGTTATTATTTTCACTTTTCTTCATATTATTTATTTATTTTTTTAATTTTCAGTAAAGAGAAATTTATTGTTTTTCTTTTCAAGTAGTAAAATTTTGACCAGAATTTACAAAGATTTCAATATATTATTTAAAAAAACTTCCAAAATAAAGAAATTGTACAAATAAAAGTCTCATTTTACTTAGAGATTCTGGGCATGCGCAGACTTATCCCTTCTCTTATACACATGGCTTTCATGCATGGATATGCACCATTATAGAATAAAATTAAATAAATAAACATGTGGCTTTAAATTCGGTCTCCGACAGGTCGTATGCTGCCTTGTGGTCCGAGTGTCGACCTGTAAACTAGTTGAAGCAGGTTCGATCCGCGCCATCGGAATCCTTTATATTTTCACTTTTCTTCATATTATTTATTTATTTTTTTAATTTTCAGTAAAGAGAAAATTATTGTTTTTCTTTTCAAGTAGTAAAATTTTGACCAGAATTTACAAAGATTTCAATATATTATTTAAAAAAACTTCCAAAATAAAGAAATTGTGCAAATAAAAGTCTCAGTTTGGTTAGAGATTCTGGACATGCGCAGACTTATCCCTTCTCTTATACACATGGTTTTCATGCATGGATATGCACCATTATAGAATAAAAATAAATAAATAAACATGTGGCTTTAAATTCGGTCTCCGACAGGTCGTATGCTGCCTTGTGGTCCGAGTGTCGGCCTGCAAACTAGTTGACGCAGGTTCGATGCGCGCCATCGGAATCCTTTATATTTTCACTTTTCTTCATATTATTTATTTATTTTTTTAATTTTCAGTAAAGAGAAAATTATTGTTTTTCTTTTCAAGTATTAAAATTTTGACCAGAATTTACAAAGATTTCAATATATTATTTAAAAAAACTTCCAAAATAAAGAAATTGTGCAAATAAAAGTCTCAGTTTGGTTAGAGATTCTGGACATGCGCAGACTTATCCCTTCTCTTATACACATGGCTTTCATGCATATATATGCACCATTATAGAATAAAAATAAATAAATAAACATGTGGCTTTAAATTCGGTCTCCGACAGGTCGTATGCTGCCATGTGGTCCGAGTGTCGGCCTGTAAACTAGTTGAAGCAGGTTCGATGCGCGCCATCGGAATCCTTTATATTTTCACTTTTCTTCATATTATTTATTTATTTTTTTAATTTTCAGTAAAGAGAAAATTATTGTTTTTCTTTTCAAGTAGTAAAATTTTGACCAGAATTTACAAAGATTTCAATATATTATTTAAAAAAACTTCCAAAATAAAGAAATTGTGCAAATAAAAGTCTCAGTTTGGTTAGAGATTCTGGACATGCGCAGACTTATCCCTTCTCTTATACACATGGCTTTCATGCATATATATGCACCATTATAGAATAAAAATAAATAAATAAACATGTGGCTTTAAATTCGGTCTCCGACAGGTCGTATGCTGCCTTGTGGTCCGAGTGTCGGCCTGTAAACTAGTTGAAGCAGGTTCGATCCGCGCCATCGGAATCCTTTTTATTTTCACTTTTAATCATATCATCAATTTATTTTTTTAATTTTCTGTATGAAGAAAATTATTATTTTTCTTTTCAAGTAGTAAAATTTTGACCAGAATTTACAAAGATTTCAATATATTATTTAAAAAAACTTCCAAAATAAAGAAATTGTGCAAATAAAAGTCTCAGTTTTGTTACAGATTCTGGGCATGCGCAGACTTATCCCTTCTCTTATTCACATGGCTTTCATGCATGGATATGCACCATTATAGAATAAAAATAAATAAATAAACATGTGGCTTTAAATTCGGTCTCCGACAGGTCGTATGCTGCCTTGTGGTCCGAGCGTCGGCCTGCAAACTAGTTGACGCAGGTTCGATCCGCGCCATCGGAATCCTTTATATTTAACCTTTTCTTCATATTATTTATTTATTTTTTTAATTTTCAGTAAAGAGAAAATTATTGTTTTTCTTTTCAAGTAGTAAAATTTTGACCAGAATTTACAAAGATTTCAATATATTATTTAAAAAAACTACCAAAATAAAGAAATTGTGCAAATAAAAGTCTCAGTTTGGTTAGAGATTCTGGACATGCGCAGACTTATCCCTTCTCTTATACACATGGCTTTCATGCATATATATGCACCATTATAGAATAAAAATAAATAAATAAACATGTGGCTTTAAATTCGGTCTCCGACAGGTCGTATGCTACCTTGTGGTCCGAGTGTCGGCCTGTAAACTAGTTGAAGCAGGTTCGATCCGCGCCATCGGAATCCTTTTTATTTTCACTTTTAATCATATCATCAATTTATTTTTTTAATTTTCTGTATGAAGAAAATTATTATTTTTCTTTTCAAGTAGTAAAATTTTGACCAGAATTTACAAAGATTTCAATATATTATTTAAAAAAACTTCCAAAATAAAGAAATTGTGCAAATAAAAGTCTCAGTTTTGTTACAGATTCTGGGCATGCGCAGACTTATCCCTTCTCTTATACACATGGCTTTCATGCATATATATGCACCATTATAGAATAAAAATAAATAAATAAACATGTGGCTTTAAATTCGGTCTCCGACAGGTCGTATGCTGCCTTGTGGTCCGAGTGTCGGCCTGCAAACTAGTTGACGCAGGTTCGATCCGCGCCATCGGAATCCTTTATATTTTCACTTTTCTTCATATTATTTATTTATTTTTTTAATTTTCAGTAAAGAGAAAATTATTGTTTTTCTTTTCAAGTAGTAAAATTTTGACCAGAATTTACAAAGATTTCAATATATTATTTAAAAAATTTTCCAAAATAAAGAAATTGTGCAAATAAAAGTCTCAGTTTGGTTAGAGATTCTGGACATGCGCAGACTTATCCCTTCTCTTATACACATGGTTTTCATGCATGGATATGCACCATTATAGAATAAAAATAAATAAATAAACATGTGGCTTTAAATTCGGTCTCCGACAGGTCGTATGCTGCCTTGTGGTCCGAGTGTCGGCCTGCAAACTAGTTGACGCAGGTTCGATGCGCGCCATCGGAATCCTTTATATTTTCACTTTTCTTCATATTATTTATTTATTTTTTTAATTTTCAGTAAAGAGAAAATTATTGTTTTTCTTTTCAAGTAGTAAAATTTTGACCAGAATTTACAAAGATTTCAATATATTATTTAAAAAAACTTCCAAAATAAAGAAATTGTGCAAATAAAAGTCTCAGTTTGGTTAGAGATTCTGGACATGCGCAGACTTATCCCTTCTCTTATACACATGGCTTTCATGCATATATATGCACCATTATAGAATAAAAATAAATAAATAAACATGTGGCTTTAAATTCGGTCTCCGACAGGTCGTATGCTGCCTTGTGGTCCGAGTGTCGGCCTGCAAACTAGTTGACGCAGGTTCGATCCGCGCCATCGGAATCCTTTATATTTTCACTTTTCTTCATATTATTTATTTATTTTTTTAATTTTCAGTAAAGAGAAAATTATTGTTTTTCTTTTCAAGTAGTAAAATTTTCACCAGAATTTACAAAGATTTCAATATATTATTTAAAAAAACTTCCAAAATAAAGAAATTGTGCAAATAAAAGTCTCAGTTTGGTTAGAGATTCTGGACATGCGCAGACTTATCCCTTCTCTTATACACATGGTTTTCATGCATGGATATGCACCATTATAGAATAAAAATAAATAAATAAACATGTGGCTTTAAATTCGGTCTCCGACAGGTCGTATGCTGCCTTGTGGTCCGAGTGTCGGCCTGCAAACTAGTTGACGCAGGTTCGATCCGCGCCATCGGAATCCTTTTTATTTTCACTTTTAATCATATCATCAATTTATTTTTTTAATTTTCTGTATGAAGAAAATTATTATTTTTCTTTTCAAGTAGTAAAATTTTGACCAGAATTTACAAAGATTTCAATATATTATTTAAAAAAACTTCCAAAATAAAGAAATTGTGCAAATAAAAGTCTCAGTTTTGTTACAGATTCTGGGCATGCGCAGACTTATCCCTTCTCTCATTCACATGGCTTTCATGCATGGATATGCACCATTATAGAATAAAAATAAATAAATAAACATGTGGCTTTAAATTCGGTCTCCGACAGGTCGTATGCTGCCTTGTGGTCCGAGCGTCCGCCTGCAAACTAGTTGACGCAGGTTCGATCCGCGCCATCGGAATCCTTTATATTTAACCTTTTCTTCATATTATTTATTTATTTTTTTAATTTTCAGTAAAGAGAAAATTATTGTTTTTCTTTTCAAGTAGTAAAATTTTGACCAGAATTTACAAAGATTTCAATATATTATTTAAAAAAACTACCAAAATAAAGAAATTGTGCAAATAAAAGTCTCAGTTTGGTTAGAGATTCTGGACATGCGCAGACTTATCCCTTCTCTTATACACATGGCTTGCATGCATGGATATGCACTATTATAGAATAAAAATAAATAAATAAACATGTGGCTTTAAATTCGGTCTCCGACAGGTCGTATGCTGCCTTGTGGTCCGAGTGTCGGCCTGCAAACTAGTTGACGCAGGTTCGATGCGCGCCATCGGAATCCTTTATATTTTCACTTTTCTTCATATTATTTATTTATTTTTTTAATTTTCAGTAAAGAGAAAATTATTGTTTTTCTTTTCAAGTAGTAAAATTTTGACCAGAATTTACAAAGATTTCAATATATTATTTAAAAAAACTTCCAAAATAAAGAAATTGTGCAAATAAAAGTCTCAGTTTGGTTAGAGATTCTGGACATGCGCAGACTTATCCCTTCTCTTATACACATGGCTTTCATGCATATATATGCACCATTATAGAATAAAAATAAATAAATAAACATGTGGCTTTAAATTCGGTCTCCGACAGGTCGTATGCTGCCTTGTGGTCCGAGTGTCGGCCTGTAAACTAGTTGAAGCAGGTTCGATCCGCGCCATCGGAATCCTTTTTATTTTCACTTTTAATCATATCATCAATTTATTTTTTTAATTTTCTGTATGAAGAAAATTATTATTTTTCTTTTCAAGTAGTAAAATTTTGACCAGAATTTACAAAGATTTCAATATATTATTTAAAAAAACTTCCAAAATAAAGAAATTGTGCAAATAAAAGTCTCAGTTTTGTTACAGATTCTGGGCATGCGCAGACTTATCCCTTCTCTCATTCACATGGCTTTCATGCATGGATATGCACCATTATAGAATAAAAATAAATAAATAAACATGTGGCTTTAAATTCGGTCTCCGACAGGTCGTATGCTGCCTTGTGGTCCGAGCGTCCGCCTGCAAACTAGTTGACGCAGGTTCGATCCGCGCCATCGGAATCCTTTATATTTAACCTTTTCTTCATATTATTTATTTATTTTTTTAATTTTCAGTAAAGAGAAAATTATTGTTTTTCTTTTCAAGTAGTAAAATTTTGACCAGAATTTACAAAGATTTCAATATATTATTTAAAAAAACTACCAAAATAAAGAAATTGTGCAAATAAAAGTCTCAGTTTGGTTAGAGATTCTGGACATGCGCAGACTTATCCCTTCTCTTATACACATGGCTTGCATGCATGGATATGCACCATTATAGAATAAAAATAAATAAATAAACATGTGGCTTTAAATTCGGTCTCCGACAGGTCGTATGCTGCCTTGTGGTCCGAGTGTCGGCCTGCAAACTAGTTGACGCAGGTTCGATCCGCGCCATCGGAATTCTTTATATTTTCACTTTTCTTCATATTATTTATTAATTTTTTTAATTTTCAGTAAAGAGAAAATTATTGTTTTTCTTTTCAAGTAGTAAAATTTTGACCAGAATTTACAAAGATTTCAATATATTATTTAAAAAAACTTCCAAAATAAAGAAATTGTGCAAATAAAAGTCTCAGTTTGGTTAGAGATTCTGGACATGCGCAGACTTATCCCTTCTCTTATACACATGGCTTTCATGCATGGATATGCACCATTATAGAATAAAAATAAATAAATAAACATGTGGCTTTCAATTCGTTCTCCGACAGGTCGTATGCTGCCTTGTGGTCCGAGTGTCGGCCTGCAAACTAGTTGACGCAGGTTCGATCCGCGCAATCGGAATCCTTTATATTTTCACTTTTCTTCATATTATTTATTTATTTTTTTAATTTTCAGTAAAGAGAAAATTATTGTCTTTCTTATCAAGTAGTAAAATTTTGACCAGAATTTACAAAGATTTAAATATATTATTTAAAAAAACTTCCAAAATAAAGAAATTGTGCAAATAAAAGTCTCAGTTTGGTTAGAGATTCTGGACATGCGCAGACTTATCCCTTCTCTTATACACATGGCTTTCATGCATATATATGCACCATTATAGAATAAAAATAAATAAATAAACATTTGGCTTTAAATTCGGTCTCCGACAGGTCGTATGCTGCCTTGTGGTCCGAGTGTCGGCCTGCAAACTAGTTGACGCAGGTTCGATCCGCGCCATCGGAATCCTTTATATTTTCACTTTTCTTCATATTATTTATTTTTTTTTTTAATTTTCAGTAAAGAGAAAATTATTGTTTTTTTTTTCAAGTAGTAAAATTTTGACCATAATTTACAAAGATTTCAATATATTATTTAAAAAAACTTCCAAAATAAAGAAATTGTGCAAATAAAAGTCTCAGTTTGGTTAGAGATTCTGGACATGCGCAGACTTATCCCTTCTCTTATACACATGGTTTTCATGCATGGATATGCACCATTATAGAATAAAAATAAATAAATAAACATGTGGCTTTAAATTCGGTCTCCGACAGGTCGTATGCTGCCTTGTGGTCCGAGTGTCGGCCTGTAAACTAGTTGAAGCAGGTTCGATCCGCGCCATCGGAATCCTTTTTATTTTCACTTTTAATCATATCATCAATTTATTTTTTTAATTTTCTGTATGAAGAAAATTATTATTTTTCTTTTCAAGTAGTAAAATTTTGACCAGAATTTACAAAGATTTCAATATATTATTTAAAAAAACTTCCAAAATAAAGAAATTGTGCAAATAAAAGTCTCAGTTTTGTTACAGATTCTGGGCATGCGCAGACTTATCCCTTCTCTCATTCACATGGCTTTCATGCATGGATATGCACCATTCTAGAATAAAAATAAATAAATAAACATGTGGCTTTAAATTCGGTCTCCGACAGGTCGTATGCTGCCTTGTGGTCCGAGCGTCCGCCTGCAAACTAGTTGACGCAGGTTCGATCCGCGCCATCGGAATCCTTTATATTTAACCTTTTCTTCATATTATTTATTTATTTTTTTAATTTTCAGTAAAGAGAAAATTATTGTTTTTCTTTTCAAGTAGTAAAATTTTGACCAGAATTTACAAAGATTTCAATATATTATTTAAAAAAACTACCAAAATAAAGAAATTGTGCAAATAAAAGTCTCAGTTTGGTTAGAGATTCTGGACATGCGCAGACTTATCCCTTCTCTTATACACATGGCTTTCATGCATGGATATGCACCATTATAGAATAAAAATAAATAAATAAACATGTGGCTTTCAATTCGTTCTCCGACAGGTCGTATGCTGCCTTGTGGTCCGAGTGTCGGCCTGCAAACTAGTTGACGCAGGTTCGATCCGCGCAATCGGAATCCTTTATATTTTCACTTTTCTTCATATTATTTATTTATTTTTTTAATTTTCAGTAAAGAGAAAATTATTGTCTTTCTTATCAAGTAGTAAAATTTTGACCAGAATTTACAAAGATTTAAATATATTATTTAAAAAAACTTCCAAAATAAAGAAATTGTGCAAATAAAAGTCTCAGTTTGGTTAGAGATTCTGGACATGCGCAGACTTATCCCTTCTCTTATACACATGGCTTTCATGCATATATATGCACCATTATAGAATAAAAATAAATAAATAAACATTTGGCTTTAAATTCGGTCTCCGACAGGTCGTATGCTGCCTTGTGGTCCGAGTGTCGGCCTGCAAACTAGTTGACGCAGGTTCGATCCGCGCCATCGGAATCCTTTATATTTTCACTTTTCTTCATATTATTTATTTTTTTTTTTAATTTTCAGTAAAGAGAAAATTATTGTTTTTCTTTTCAAGTAGTAAAATTTTGACCATAATTTACAAAGATTTCAATATATTATTTAAAAAAACTTCCAAAATAAAGAAATTGTGCAAATAAAAGTCTCAGTTTGGTTAGAGATTCTGGACATGCGCAGACTTATCCCTTCTCTTATACACATGGTTTTCATGCATGGATATGCACCATTATAGAATAAAAATAAATAAATAAACATGTGGCTTTAAATTCGGTCTCCGACAGGTCGTATGCTGCCTTGTGGTCCGAGTGTCGGCCTGCAAACTAGTTGACGCAGGTTCGATGCGCGCCATCGGAATCCTTTATATTTTCACTTTTCTTCATATTATTTATTTATTTTTTTAATTTTCAGTAAAGAGAAAATTATTGTTTTTCTTTTCAAGTAGTAAAATTTTGACCAGAATTTACAAAGATTTCAATATATTATTTAAAAAAACTACCAAAATAAATAAATTGTGCAAATAAAAGTCTCAGTTTGGTTAGAGATTCTGGACATGCGCAGACTTATCCCTTCTCTTATACACATGGCTTGCATGCATGGATATGCACCATTATAGAATAAAAATAAATAAATAAACATGTGCCTTTAAATTCGGTCTCCGACAGGTCGTATGCTGCCTTGTGGTCCGAGTGTCGGCCTGCAAACTAGTTGACGCAGGTTCGATCCGCGCCATCGGAATCCTTTATATTTTCACTTTTCTTCATATTATTTATTTATTTTTTTAATTTTAAGTAAAGAGAAAATTATTGTTTTTCTTTTCAAGTAGTAAAATTTTGACCAGAATTTACAAAGATTTCAATATATTATTTAAAAAAACTTCCAAAATAAAGAAATTGTGCAAATAAAAGTCTTAGTTTGGTTAGAGATTCTGGACATGCGAAGACTTATCCCTTCTCTTATACACATGGCTTTCATGCATGGATATGCACCATTATAGAATAAAAATAAATAAATAAACATGTGGCTTTAAATTCGGTCTCCGACAGGTCGTATGCTGCCTTGTGGTCCGAGTGTCGGCCTGTAAACTAGTTGAAGCAGGTTCGATCCGCGCCATCGGAATCCTTTTTATTTTCACTTTTAATCATATCATCAATTTATTTTTTTAATTTTCTGTATGAAGAAAATTATTATTTTTCTTTTCAAGTAGTAAAATTTTGACCAGAATTTACAAAGATTTCAATATATTATTTAAAAAAACTTCCAAAATAAAGAAATTGTGCAAATAAAAGTCTCAGTTTGGTTAGAGATTCTGGACATGCGCAGACTTATCCCTTCTCTTATACACATGGCTTTCATGCATGGATATGCACCATTATAGAATAAAAATAAATAAATAAACATGTGGCTTTAAATTCGGTCTCCGACAGGTCGTTTGCTGCCTTGTTTTCCGAGTGTCGGCCTGCAAACTAGTTGACGCAGGTTCGATCCGCGCCATCGGAATCCTTTATATTTTCACTTTTCTTTATATTATTTATATATTTTTTTTAATTTTCAGTAAAGAGAAAATTATTGTTTTTCTTTTCAAGTAGTAAAATTTTGACCAGAATTTACAAAGATTTCAATATATTATTTAAAAAAACTTCCAAAATAAAGAAATTGTGCAAATAAAAGTCTCAGTTTGGTTAGAGATTCTGGACATGCGCAGACTTATCCCTTCTCTTATACACATGGTTTTCATGCATGGATATGCACCATTATAGAATAAAAATAAATAAATAAACATGGGGCTTTAAATTCGGTCTCCGACAGGTCGTTTGCTGAATTGTTTTCCGAGTGTCGGCCTGCAAACTAGTTGACGCAGGTTCGATCCGCGCCATCGGAATCCTTTATATTTTCACTTTTCTTCATATTATTTATTTATTTTTTTAATTTTCAGTAAAGAGAAAATTATTGTTTTTCTTTTCAAGTAGTAAAATTTTGACCAGAATTTACAAAGATTTCAATATATTATTTAAAAAAACTTCCAAAATAAAGAAATTGTGCAAATAAAAGTCTCAGTTTGGTTAGAGATTCTGGACATGCGCAGACTTATCCCTTCTCTTATACACATGGCTTTCATGCATATATATGCACCATTATAGAATAAAAATAAATAAATAAACATGTGGCTTTAAATTCGGTCTCCGACAGGTCGTATGCTGTCTTGTGGTCCGAGTGTCGGCCTGTAAACTAGTTGAAGCAGGTTCGATCCGCGCCATCGGAATCCTTTTTATTTTCACTTTTAATCATATCATCAATTTATTTTTTAAATTTTCTGTATGAAGAAAATTATTAAGTATTTTCTGTATGAAGAAAATTATTATTTACAAAGATTTCAATATATTATTTAAAAAAACTTCCAAAATAAAGAAATTGTGCAAATAAAAGTCTCAGTTTGGTTAGAGATTCTGGGCATGCGCAGACTTATCCCTTCTCTTATACACATGGCTTTCATGCATGGATATACACCATTATAGAATAAAATTAAATAAATAAACATGTGGCTTTAAATTCGGTCTCCGACAGGTCGTATGCTGCCTTGTAGTCCGAGTGTCGGCCTACAAACTAGTTGACGCAGGTTCGATCCGCGCCATCGGAATCGTTATTATTTTCACTTTTCTTCATATTATTTATTTATTTTTTTAATTTTCAGTAAAGAGAAAATTATTGTTTTTCTTTTAAAGTAGTAAAATTTTGACCAGAATTTACAAAGATTTCAATATATTATTTAAAAAAACTTCCAAAATAAAGAAATTGTACAAATAAAAGTCTCATTTTACTTAGAGATTCTGGGCATGCCCAGACTTATCCCTTCTCTTATACACATGGCTTTCATGCATGGATATGCACCATTATAGAATAAAATTAAATAAATAAACATGTGGCTTTAAATTCGACCTCCGACAGGTCGTATGCTGCCTTGTAATCCGAGTGTCAGCCTACAAACTAGTTGACGAGGGTTCGATCCGCGCCATCGGTATCGTTTTTATTTTCACTTTTCGTCATATTATTTATTTATTTTTTTAATTTTCAGTAAAGAGAAAATTATTGTTTTTCTTTTCAAGTAGTAACATTTTGACCAGAATTTACAAAGATTTCAATATATTATTTAAAAAAACTTCCAAAATAAAGAAATTGTGCAAATAAAAGTCTCAGTTTGGTTAGAGATTCTGGGCATGCGCAGACTTATCCCTTCTCTTATACACATGGCTTTCATGCATGGATATGCACCATTATAGAATAAAATTAAATAAATAAACATGTGGCTTTAAATTCGGTCTCCGACAGGTCGTATGCTGCCTTGTGGTCCGAGTGTCGGCCTGTAAACTAGTTGAAGCAGGTTCGATCCGCGCCATCGGAATCCTTTTTATTTTCACTTTTAATCATATCATCAATTAATTTTTTTAATTTTCTGTATGAAGAAAATTATTATTTTTCTTTTCAAGTAGTAAAATTTTGACCAGAATTTACAAAGATTTCAATATATTATTTAAAAAAACTTCCAAAATAAAGAAATTGTGCAAATAAAAGTCTCAGTTTGGTTAGAGATTCTGGACATGCGCATACTTATCCCTTCTCTTATACACATGGCTTTCATGCATGGATATGCACCATTATAGAATAAAAATAAATAAATAAACATGTGGCTTTCAATTCGTTCTCCGACAGGCCGTATGCTGCCTTGTGGTCCGAGTGTCGGCCTGCAAACTAGTTGACGCAGGTTCGATCCGCGCAATCGGAATCCTTTATATTTTCACTTTTCTTCATATTATTTATTTATTTTTTTAATTTTCAGTAAAGAGAAAATTATTGTCTTTCTTATCAAGTAGTAAAATTTTGACCAGAATTTACAAAGATTTAAATATATTATTTAAAAAAACTTCCAAAATAAAGAAATTGTGCAAATAAAAGTCTCAGTTTGGTTAGAGATTCTGGACATGCGCAGACTTATCCCTTCTCTTATACACATGGCTTTCATGCATATATATGCACCATTATAGAATAAAAATAAATAAATAAACATGTGGCTTTAAATTCGGTCTCCGACAGGTCGTATGCTGCCTTGTGGTCCGAGTGTCGGCCTGCAAACTAGTTGACGCAGGTTCGATACGCGCCATCGGAATCCTTAATATTTTCACTTTTCTTCATATTATTTATTTATTTTTTTAATTTTCAGTAAAGAGAAAATTATTGTTTTTCTTTTCAAGTAGTAAAATTTTGACCAGAATTTACAAAGATTTCAATATATTATTTAAAAAAACTTCCAAAATAAAGAATTTGTGCAAATAAAAGTCTCAGTTTATTTAGAGATTCTGGACATGCGCAGACTTATCCCTTCTCTTATACACATGGCTTGCATGCATGGATATGCACCATTATAGAATTAAAAAAAAAATAAACATGTGCCTTTAAATTCGGTCTCCGACAGGTCGTATGCTGCCTTGTGGTCCGAGTGTCGGCCTGCAAACTAGTTGACGTAGGTTCGATCCGCGCCATCGGAATGCTTTATATTTTCACTTTTCTTCATATTATTTATTTATTTTTTTAATTTTCAGTAAAGAGAAAATTATTGTTTTTCTTTTCAAGTAGTAAAATTTTGACCAGAATTTACAAAGATTTCAATATATTATTTAAAAAAACTTCCAAAATAAAGAAATTGTACAAATAAAAGTCTCATTTTACTTAGAGATTCTGGGCATGCGCAGACTTATCCCTTCTCTTATACACATGGCTTTCATGCATGGATATGCACCATTATAGAATAAAATTAAATAAATAAACATGTGGCTTTAAATTCGGTCTCCGACAGGTCGTATGCTGCCTTGTGGTCCGAGTGTCGGCGTGCAAACTAGTGGACACAGGTTCGATCCGCGCCATTGGATTCCTTTTTATTTTCACTTTTCTTCATATTATTTATTTATTTGTTTACTTTTCAGTATAGAGAAAATTATTATTTTTCTTTTCAAGTAGTAAAATTTTGACCAGAATTTACAAAGATCTCAATATATTATTTAAAAAAACTTCCAAAATAAAGAAATTATGCAAATAAATGTCTCAGTTTGGTTAGAGATTCTGGGCATGCGCAGACTTATCCCTTCTCTTATACACATGTCTTTCATGCATGGATATGCACCATTATAGAATAAAAATAAATAAATAAACATGTTCCTTTAAATTCGGTCTCCAACAGGTCGTATGCTGCCTTGTGGTCCCAGTGTCGGCCTGCAAAATAGTTGCCGCAGGTTCGATCCGCGCCATCGGAATCGTTTTTATTTTCACTTATCTTCATATTATTTATTTATTTTTTTAATTTTCAGTAAAGAGAAAATTATTGTTTTTCTTTTCAAGTAGTAAAATTTTGACCAGAATTTACAAAGATTTTAATATATTATTTAAAAAAACTTCCAAAATAAAGAAATTGTGCAAATAAAAGTGTCAGTTTGGTTAGAGATTCTGGACATGCGCAGACTTATCCCTTCTCTTATACACATGGTTTTCATGCATGGATATGCACCATTATAGAATAAAAATAAATAAATAAACATGTGGCTTTAAATTCGGTCTCCGACAGGTCGTATGCTGCCTTGTGGTCCGAGTGTCGGCCTGCAAACTAGTTGACGCAGGTTCGATCCGCGCCATCGGAATCCTTTATATTTTCACTTTTCTTCATATTATTTATTTATTTTTTTAATTTTCAGTAAAGAGAAAATTATTGTTTTTCTTTTCAAGTAGTAAAATTTTGACCAGAATTTACAAAGATTTCAATATATTATTTAAAAAAACTTCCAAAATAAAGAAATTGTGCAAATAAAAGTCTCAGTTTGGTTAGAGATTCTGGACATGCGCAGACTTATCCCTTCTCTTATACACATGGCTTTCATGCATATATATGCACCATTATAGAATAAAAATAAATAAATAAACATGTGGCTTTAAATTCGGTCTCCGACAGGTCGTATGCTGCCTTGTGGTCCGAGTGTCGGCCTGTAAACTAGTTGAAGCAGGTTCGATCCGCGCCATCGGAATCCTTTATATTTTCACTTTTCTTCATATTATTTATTTATTTTTTTAATTTTCAGTAAAGAGAAAATTATTGTTTTTCTTTTCAAGTAGTAAAATTTTGACCAGAATTTACAAAGATTTAAATATATTATTTAAAAAAACTTCCAAAATAAAGAAATTGTGCAAATAAAGTCTCAGTTTTGTTACAGATTCTGGGCATGCGCAGACTTATCCCTTCTCTTATTCACATGGCTTTCATGCATGGATATGCACCATTATAGAATAAAAATAAATAAATAAACATGTGGCTTTAAATTCGGTCTCCGACAGGTCGTATGCTGCCTTGTGGTCCGAGTGTCGGCCTGCAAACTAGTTGACGCAGGTTCGATCCGCGCCATCGGAATCCTTTATCTTTTCACTTTTCTTCATATTATTTATTTATTTTTTTAATTTTCAGTAAAGAGAAAATTATTGTTTTTCTTTTCAAGTAGTAAAATTTTGACCAGAATTTACAAAGATTTCAATATATTATTTAAAAAAACTTCCAAAATAAAGAAATTGTGCAAATAAAAGTCTCAGTTTGGTTAGAGATTCTGGACATGCGCAGACTTATCCCTTCTCTTATACACATGGTTTTCATGCATGGATATGCACCATTATAGAATAAAAATAAATAAATAAACATGTGGCTTTAAATTCGGTCTCCGACAGGTCGTTTGCTGCCTTGTTTTCCGAGTGTCGGCCTGCAAACTAGTTGACGCAGGTTCGATCCGCGCCATCGGAATCCTTTATATTTTCACTTTTCTTCATATTATTTATTTATTTTTTTAATTTTCAGTAAAGAGAAAATTATTGTTTTTCTTTTCAAGTAGCAAAATTTTGACCAGAATTTACAAAGATTTCAATATATTATTTAAAAAAACTTCCAAAATAAAGAAATTGTGCAAATAAAAGTCTCAGTTTGGTTAGAGATTCTGGACATGCGCAGACTTATCCCTTCTCTTATACACATGGCTTTCATGCATATATATGCACCATTATAGAATAAAAATAAATAAATAAACATGTGGCTTTAAATTCGGTCTCCGACAGGTCGTATGCTGTCTTGTGGTCCGAGTGTCGGCCTGTAAACTAGTTGAAGCAGGTTCGATCCGCGCCATCGGAATCCTTTTTATTTTCACTTTTAATCATATCATCAATTTATTTTTAATTTTCTGTATGAAGAAAATTATTAAGTATTTTCTGTATGAAGAAAATTATTATTTACAAAGATTTCAATATATTATTTAAAAAAACTTCCAAAATAAAGAAATTGTGCAAATAAAAGTCTCAGTTTGGTTAGAGATTCTGGGCATGCGCAGACTTATCCCTTCTCTTATACACATGGCTTTCATGCATGGATATACACCATTATAGAATAAAATTAAATAAATAAACATGTGGCTTTAAATTCGGTCTCCGACAGGTCGTATGCTGCCTTGTAGTCCGAGTGTCGGCCTACAAACTAGTTGACGCAGGTTCGATCCGCGCCATCGGAATCGTTATTATTTTCACTTTTCTTCATATTATTTATTTATTTTTTTAATTTTCAGTAAAGAGAAAATTATTGTTTTTCTTTTCAAGTAGTAAAATTTTGACCAGAATTTACAAAGATTTCAATATATTATTTAAAAAAACTTCCAAAATAAAGAAATTGTACAAATAAAAGTCTCATTTTACTTAGAGATTCTGGGCATGCGCAGACTTATCCCTTCTCTTATACACATGGCTTTCATGCATGGATATGCACCATTATAGAATAAAATTAAATAAATAAACATGTGGCTTTAAATTCGGTCTCCGACAGGTCGTATGCTGCCTTGTAATCCGAGTGTCAGCCTACAAACTAGTTGACGAGGGTTCGATCCGCGCCATCGGAATCGTTTTTATTTTCACTTTTCGTCATATTATTTATTCATTTTTTTAATTTTCAGTAAAGAGAAAATTATTGTTTTTCTTTTCAAGTAGTAAAATTTTGACCAGAATTTACAAAGATTTCAATATATTATTTAAAAAAACTTCCAAAATAAAGAAATTGTGCAAATAAAAGTCTCAGTTTGGTTAGAGATTCTGGGCATGCGCAGACTTATCCCTTCTCTTATACACATGGCTTTCATGCATGGATATGCACCATTATAGAATAAAATTAAATAAATAAACATGTGGCTTTAAATTCGGTCTCCGACAGGTCGTATGCTGCCTTGTGGTCCGAGTGTCGGCCTGTAAACTAGTTGAAGCAGGTTCGATCCGCGCCATCGGAATCCTTTTTATTTTCACTTTTAATCATATCATCAATTTATTTTTTTAATTTTCTGTATGAAGAAAATTATTATTTTTCTTTTCAAGTAGTAAAATTTTGACCAGAATTTACAAAGATTTCAATATATTATTTAAAAAAACTTCCAAAATAAAGAAATTGTGCTAATAAAAGTCTCAGTTTTGTTACAGATTCTGGGCATACGCAGACTTATCCCTTCTCTTATTCACATGGCTTTCATGCATGGATATGCACCATTATAGAATAAAAATAAATAAATAAACATGTGGCTTTAAATTCGGTCTCCGACAGGTCGTATGCTGCCTTGTAATCCGAGTGTCAGCCTACAAACTAATTGACGAGGGTTCGATCCGCGCAATCGGAATCGTTTTTATTTTCACTTTTCTTCATATTATTTATTTATTTTTTTAATTTTCAGTAAAGAGAAAATTATTTTTTTTCTTTTCAAGTAGTAAAATTTTGACCAGAATTTACAAAGATTTAAATATATTATATAAAAAAAACTTCCAAAATAAAGAAATTGTGCAAATAAAAGTCTCAGTTTGGTTAGAGATTCTGGGCATGCGCAGACTTATCCCTTCTCTTATACACATGGCTTTCATGCATGGATATGCACCATTATAGAATAAAAATAAATAAAAAAACATGTGGCTTTAAATTCGGTCTCCGACAGGTCGTATGCTGCCTTGTGGTCCGAGTGTCGGCGTGCAAACTATTGGACACAGGTTCGATCCGCGCCATTGGATTTCTTTTTATTTTCACTTTTCTTCATATTATTTATTTATTTGTTTACTTTTCAGTATAGAGAAAATTATTATTTTTCTTTTCAAGTAGTAAAATTTTGACCAGAATTTACAAAGATCTCAATATATTATTTAAAAAAACTTCCAAAATAAAGAAATTATGCAAATAAATGTCTCAGTTTGGTTAGAGATTCTGGGCATGCGCAGACTTATCCCTTCTCTTATACACATGTCTTTCATGCATGGATATGCACCATTATAGAATAAAAATAAATAAATAAACATGTGCCTTTAAATTCGGTCTCCAACAGGTCGTATGCTGCCTTGTGGTCCCAGTGTCGGCCTGCAAAATAGTTGCCGCAGGTTCGATCCGCGCCATCGGATTCCTTTTTATTTTCACTTTTTTTCATATTATTTATTTATTTTTTTAATTTTCAGTATAGAGAAAATTATTATTTATTTTTTTCAAGTAGTAAAATTTTGAAAAGAATTTACAAAGATTTCAATATATTATTTAAAAAAACTTCCAAAATAAAGAAATTGTACAAATAAAAGTCTCATTTTACTTAGAGATTCTGGGCATGCGCAGACTTATCCCTTCTCTTATACACATGGCTTTCATGCATGGATATGCACCATTATAGAATAAAATTAAATAAATAAACATGTGGCTTTAAATTCGGTCTCCGACAGGTCGTATGCTGCATTGTAATCCGAGTGTAAGCCTACAAACTAGTTGACGCAGGTTCGATCCGCGCCATCGGAATCGTTTTTATTTTCACTTATCTTCATATTATTTATTTATTTTTTTAATTTTCAGTAAAGAGAAAATTATTGTTCTTCTTTTCAAGTAGTAAAATTTTGACCAGAATTTACAAAGATTTTAATATATTATTTAAAAAAACTTCCAAAATAAAGAAATTGTGCAAATAAAAGTCTCAGTTTGGTTAGAGATTCTGGACATGCGCAGACTTATCCCTTCTCTTATACACATGGTTTTCATGCATGGATATGCACCATTATAGAATAAAAATAAATAAATAAACATGTGGCTTTAAATTCGGTCTCCGACAGGTCGTATGCTGCCTTGTGGTCCGAGTGTCGGCCTGCAAACTAGTTGACGCAGGTTCGATCCGCGCCATCGGAATCCTTTATATTTTCACTTTTCTTCATATTATTTATTTATTTTTTTAATTTTCAGTAAAGAGAAAATTATTGTTTTTCTTTTCAAGTAGTAAAATTTTGACCAGAATTTACAAAGATTTCAATATATTATTTAAAAAAACTTCCAAAATAAAGAAATTGTGCAAATAAAAGTCTCAGTTTGGTTAGAGATTCTGGACATGCGCAGACTTATCCCTTCTCTTATACACATGGCTTTCATGCATATATATGCACCATTATAGAATAAAAATAAATAAATAAACATGTGGCTTTAAATTCGGTCTCCGACAGGTCGTATGCTGCCTTGTGGTCCGAGTGTCGGCCTGTAAACTAGTTGAAGCAGGTTCGATCCGCGCCATCGGAATCCTTTATATTTTCACTTTTCTTCATATTATTTATTTATTTTTTTAATTTTCAGTAAAGAGAAAATTATTGTTTTTCTTTTCAAGTAGTAAAATTTTGACCAGAATTTACAAAGATTTCAATATATTATTTAAAAAAACTTCCAAAATAAAGAAATTGTGCAAATAAAGTCTCAGTTTTGTTACAGATTCTGGGCATGCGCAGACTTATCCCTTCTCTTATTCACATGGCTTTCATGCATGGATATGCACCATTATAGAATAAAAATAAATAAATAAACATGTGGCTTTAAATTCGGTCTCCGACAGGTCGTATGCTGCCTTGTGGTCCGAGTGTCGGCCTGCAAACTAGTTGACGCAGGTTCGATCCGCGCCATCGGAATCCTTTATCTTTTCACTTTTCTTCATATTATTTATTTATTTTTTTAATTTTCAGTAAAGAGAAAATTATTGTTTTTCTTTTCAAGTAGTAAAATTTTGACCAGAATTTACAAAGATTTCAATATATTATTTAAAAAAACTTCCAAAATAAAGAAATTGTGCAAATAAAAGTCTCAGTTTGGTTAGAGATTCTGGACATGCGCAGACTTATCCCTTCTCTTATACACATGGTTTTCATGCATGGATATGCACCATTATAGAATAAAAATAAATAAATAAACATGTGGCTTTAAATTCGGTCTCCGGCAGGTCGTTTGCTGCCTGGTTTTCCGAGTGTCGGCCTGCAAACTAGTTGACGCAGGTTCGATCCGCGCCATCGGAATCCTTTATATTTTCACTTTTCTTCATATTATTTATTTATTTTTTTAATTTTCAGTAAAGAGAAAATTATTGTTTTTCTTTTCAAGTAGCAAAATTTTGACCAGAATTTACAAAGATTTCAATATATTATTTAAAAAAACTTCCAAAATAAAGAAATTGTGCAAATAAAAGTCTCAGTTTGGTTAGAGATTCTGGACATGCGCAGACTTATCCCTTCTCTTATACACATGGCTTTCATGCATATATATGCACCATTATAGAATAAAAATAAATAAATAAACATGTGGCTTTAAATTCGGTCTCCGACAGGTCGTATGCTGTCTTGTGGTCCGAGTGTCGGCCTGTAAACTAGTTGAAGCAGGTTCGATCCGCGCCATCGGAATCCTTTTTATTTTCACTTTTAATCATATCATCAATTTATTTTTTTAATTTTCTGTATGAAGAAAATTATTAAGTATTTTCTGTATGAAGAAAATTATTATTTACAAAGATTTCAATATATTATTTAAAAAAACTTCCAAAATAAAGAAATTGTGCAAATAAAAGTCTCATTTTACTTAGAGATTCTGGGCATGCGCAGACTTATCCCTTCTCTTATACACATGGCTTTCATGCATGGATATGCACCATTATAGAATAAAATTAAATAAATAAACATGTGGCTTTAAATTCGGTCTCCGACAGGTCGTATGCTGCCTTGTAATCCGAGTGTCAGCCTACAAACTAGTTGACGAGGGTTCGATCCGCGCCATCGGAATCGTTTTTATTTTCACTTTTCTTCATATTATTTATTTATTTTTTTAATTTTCAGTAAAGAGAAAATTATTGTTTTTCTTTTCAAGTAGTAAAATTTTGACCAGAATTTACAAAGATTTCAATATATTATTTAAAAAAACTTCCAAAATAAAGAAATTGTGCAAATAAAAGTCTCAGTTTGGGTAGAGATTCTGGGCATGCGCAGACTTATCCCTTCTCTTATACACATGGCTTTCATGCATGGATATGCACCATTATAGAATAAAATTAAATAAATAAACATGTGGCTTTAAATTCGGTCTCCGACAGGTCGTATGCTGCCTTGTGGTCCGAGTGTCGGCCTGTAAACTAGTTGAAGCAGGTTCGATCCGCGCCATCGGAATCCTTTTTATTTTCACTTTTAATCATATCATCAATTTATTTTTTTAATTTTCTGTATGAAGAAAATTATTATTTTTCTTTTCAAGTAGTAAAATTTTGACCAGAATTTACAAAGATTTCAATATATTATTTAAAAAAACTTCCAAAATAAAGAAATTGTGCAAATAAAAGTCTCAGTTTTGTTACAGATTCTGGGCATGCGCAGACTTATCCCTTCTCTTATTCACATGGCTTTCATGCATGGATATGCACCATTATAGAATAAAAATAAATAAATAAACATGTGGCTTTAAATTCGGTCTCCGACAGGTCGTATGCTGCCTTGTAATCCGAGTGTCAGCCTACAAACTAATTGACGAGGGTTCGATCCGCGCAATCGGAATCGTTTTTATTTTCACTTTTCTTCATATTATTTATTTATTTTTTTAATTTTCAGTAAAGAGAAAATTATTTTTTTTCTTTTCAAGTAGTAAAATTTTGACCAGAATTTACAAAGATTTAAATATATTATATAAAAAAACTTCCAAAATAAAGAAATTGTGCAAATAAAAGTCTCAGTTTGGTTAGAGATTCTGGGCATGCGCAGACTTATCCCTTCTCTTATACACATGGCTTTCATGCATGGATATGCACCATTATAGAATAAAAATAAATAAAAAAACATGTGGCTTTAAATTCGGTCTCCGACAGGTCGTATGCTGCCTTGTGGTCCGAGTGTCGGCGTGCAAACTATTGGACACAGGTTCGATCCGCGCCATTGGATTTCTTTTTATTTTCACTTTTCTTCATATTATTTATTTATTTGTTTACTTTTCAGTATAGAGAAAATTATTATTTTTCTTTTCAAGTAGTAAAATTTTGACCAGAATTTACAAAGATCTCAATATATTATTTAAAAAAACTTCCAAAATAAAGAAATTATGCAAATAAATGTCTCAGTTTGGTTAGAGATTCTGGGCATGCGCAGACTTATCCCTTCTCTTATACACATGGCTTTCATGCATGGATATGCACCATTATAGAATAAAATTAAATAAATAAACATGTGGCTTTAAATTCGGTCTCCGACAGGTCGTATGCTGCATTGTAATCCGAGTGTAAGCCTACAAACTAGTTGACGCAGGTTCGATCCGCGCCATCGGAATCGTTTTTATTTTCACTTATCTTCATATTATTTATTTATTTTTTTAATTTTCAGTAAAGAGAAAATTATTGTTTTTCTTTTCAAGTAGTAAAATTTTGACCAGAATTTACAAAGATTTCAATATATTATTTAAAAAAACTTCCAAAATAAAGAAATTGTGCAAATAAAAGTCTCAGTTTGGTTAGAGATTCTGGACATGCGCAGACTTATCCCTTCTCTTATACACATGGTTTTCATGCATGGATATGCACCATTATAGAATAAAAATAAATAAATAAACATGTGGCTTTAAATTCGGTCTCCGACAGGTCGTATGCTGCCTTGTGGTCCGAGTGTCGGCCTGCAAACTAGTTGACGCAGGTTCGATCCGCGCCATCGGAATCCTTTATATTTTCACTTTTCTTCATATTATTTATTTATTTTTTTAATTTTGAGTAAAGAGAAAATTATTGTTTTTCTTTTCAAGTAGTAAAATTTTGACCAGAATTTACAAAGATTTCAATATATTATTTAAAAAAACTTCCAAAATAAAGAAATTGTGCAAATAAAAGTCTCAGTTTGGTTAGAGATTCTGGACATGCGCAGACTTATCCCTTCTCTTATACACATGGCTTTCATGCATATATATGCACCATTATAGAATAAAAATAAATAAATAAACATGTGGCTTTAAATTCGGTCTCCGACAGGTCGTATGCTGCCTTGTGGTCCGAGTGTCGGCCTGTAAACTAGTTGAAGCAGGTTCGATCCGCGCCATCGGAATCCTTTATATTTTCACTTTTCTTCATATTATTTATTTATTTTTTTAATTTTCAGTAAAGAGAAAATTATTGTTTTTCTTTTCAAGTAGTAAAATTTTGACCAGAATTTACAAAGATTTCAATATATTATTTAAAAAAACTTCCAAAATAAAGAAATTGTGCAAATAAAGTCTCAGTTTTGTTACAGATTCTGGGCATGCGCAGACTTATCCCTTCTCTTATTCACATGGCTTTCATGCATGGATATGCACCATTATAGAATAAAAATAAATAAATAAACATGTGGCTTTAAATTCGGTCTCCGACAGGTCGTATGCTGCCTTGTGGTCCGAGTGTCGGCCTGCAAACAAGTTGACGCAGGTTCGATCCGCGCCATCGGAATCCTTTATGTTTTCACTTTTCTTCATATTATTTATTTATTTTTTTAATTTTCAGTAAAGAGAAAATTATTGTTTTTCTTTTCAAGTAGTAAAATTTTGACCAGAATTTACAAAGATTTCAATATATTATTTAAAAAAACTTCCAAAATAAAGAAATTGTGCAAATAAAAGTCTCAGTTGTGTTAGAGATTCTGGGCATGCGCAGACTTATCCCTTCTCTTATACACATGGCTTTCATGCATGGATATGCTCCATTATAGAATAAAATTAAATAAATAAAGATGTGGCTTTAAATTCGGTCTCCGACAGGTCGTATGCTGCCTCGTGGTCCGAGTGTCGGCCTGTAAACTAGTTGAAGCAGGTTCGATCCGCGCCATCGGAATCCTTTTTATTTTCACTTTTAATCATATCATCAATTTATTTTTTTAATTTTCTGTATGAAGAAAATTATTATTTTTCTTTTCAAGTAGTAAAATTTTGACCAGAATTTACAAAGATTTCAATATATTATTTAAAAAAACTTCCAAAATAAAGAAATTGTGCAAATAAAAGTCTCAGTTTGGTTAGAGATTCTGGACATGCGCAGACTAATCCCTTCTCTTATACACATGGTTTTCATGCATGGATATGCACCATTATAGAATAAAAATAAATAAATAAACATGTGGCTTTAAATTCGGTCTCCGACAGGTCGTTTGCTGCCTTGTTTTCCGAGTGTCGGCCTGCAAACTAGTTGACGCAGGTTCGATCCGCGCCATCGGAATCCTTTATATTTTCACTTTTCTTCATATTATTTATTTATTTTTTTAATTTTCAGTAAAGAGAAAATTATTGTTTTTCTTTTCAAGTAGTAAAATTTTGACCAGAATTTACAAAGATTTCAATATATTATTTAAAAAAACTTCCAAAATAAAGAAATTGTGCAAATAAAAGTCTCAGTTTGGTTAGAGATTCTGGACATGCGCAGACTTATCCCTTCTCTTATACACATGGCTTTCATGCATATATATGCACCATTATAGAATAAAAATAAATAAATAAACATGTGGCTTTAAATTCGGTCTCCGACAGGTCGTATGCTGTCTTGTGGTCCGAGTGTCGGCCTGTAAACTAGTTGAAGCAGGTTCGATCCGCGCCATCGGAATCCTTTTTATTTTCACTTTTAATCATATCATCAATTTATTTTTTTAATTTTCTGTATGAAGAAAATTATTAAGTATTTTCTGTATGAAGAAAATTATTATTTACAAAGATTTCAATATATTATTTAAAAAAACTTCCAAAATAAAGAAATTGTGCAAATAAAAGTCTCAGTTTGGTTAGAGATTCTGGGCATGCGCAGACTTATCCCTTCTCTTATACACATGGCTTTCATGCATGGATATACACCATTATAGAATAAAATTAAATATATAAACATGTGGCTTTAAATTCGGTCTCCGACAGGTCGTATGCTGCCTTGTAGTCCGAGTGTCGGCCTACAAACTAGTTGACGCAGGTTCGATCCGCGCCATCGGAATCGTTATTATTTTCACTTTTCTTCATATTATTTATTTATTTTTTTAATTTTCAGTAAAGAGAAAATTATTGTTTTTCTTTTCAAGTAGTAAAATTTTGACCAGAATTTACAAAGATTTCAATATATTATTTAAAAAAACTTCCAAAATAAAGAAATTGTACAAATAAAAGTCTCATTTTACTTAGAGATTCTGGGCATGCGCAGACTTATCCCTTCTCTTATACACATGGCTTTCATGCATGGATATGCACCATTATAGAATAAAAATAAATAAATAAACATGTGGCTTTAAATTCGGTCTCCGACAGGTCGTATGCTGCCTTGTGGTCCGAGCGTCGGCCTGCAAACTAGTTGACGCAGGTTCGATCCGCGCCATCGGAATCCTTTATATTTAACCTTTTCTTCATATTATTTATTTATTTTTTTAATTTTCAGTAAAGAGAAAATTATTGTTTTTCTTTTCAAGTAGTAAAATTTTGACCAGAATTTACATAGATTTCAATATATTATTTAAAAAAACTACCAAAATAAAGAAATTGTGCAAATAAAAGTCTCAGTTTGGTTAGAGATTCTGGACATGCGCAGACTTATCCCTTCTCTTATACACATGGCTTGCATGCATGGATATGCACCATTATAGAATAAAAATAAATAAATAAACATGTGCCTTTAAATTCGGTCTCCGACAGGTCGTATGCTGCCTTGTGGTCCGAGTGTCGGCCTGCAAACTAGTTGACGCAGGTTCGATCCGCGCCATAGGAATTCTTTATATTTTCACTTTTCTTCATATTATTTATTTATTTTTTTAATTTTCAGTAAAGAGAAAATTATTGTTTTTCTTTTCAAGTAGTAAAATTTTGACCAGAATTTACAAAGATTTCAATATATTATTTAAAAAAACTTCCAAAATAAAGAAATTGTGCAAATAAAAGTCTCAGTTTGGTTAGAGATTCTGGACATGCGCAGACTTATCCCTTCTCTTATACACATGGCTTTCATGCATATATATGCACCATTATAGAATAAAAATAAATAAATAAACATGTGGCTTTAAATTCGGTCTCCGACAGGTCGTATGCTGTCTTGTGGTCCGAGTGTCGGCCTGTAAACTAGTTGAAGCAGGTTCGATCCGCGCCATCGGAATCCTTTTTATTTTCACTTTTAATCATATCATCAATTTATTTTTTTAATTTTCTGTATGAAGAAAATTATTAAGTATTTTCTGTATGAAGAAAATTATTATTTACAAAGATTTCAATATATTATTTAAAAAAACTTCCAAAATAAAGAAATTGTGCAAATAAAAGTCTCAGTTTGGTTAGAGATTCTGGGCATGCGCAGACTTATCCCTTCTCTTATACACATGGCTTTCATGCATGGATATACACCATTATAGAATAAAATTAAATAAATAAACATGTGGCTTTAAATTCGGTCTCCGACAGGTCGTATGCTGCCTTGTAGTCCGAGTGTCGGCCTACAAACTAGTTGACGCAGGTTCGATCCGCGCCATCGGAATCGTTATTATTTTCACTTTTCTTCATATTATTTATTTATTTTTTTAATTTTCAGTAAAGAGAAAATTATTGTTTTTCTTTTCAAGTAGTAAAATTTTGACCAGAATTTACAAAGATTTCAATATATTATTTAAAAAAACTTCCAAAATAAAGAAATTGTACAAATAAAAGTCTCATTTTACTTAGAGATTCTTGGCATGCGCAGACTTATCCCTTCTCTTATACACATGGCTTTCATGCATGGATATGCACCATTATAGAATAAAAATAAATAAATAAACATGTGGCTTTAAATTCGGTCTCCGACAGGTCGTATGCTGCCTTGTGGTCCGAGCGTCGGCCTGCAAACTAGTTGACGCAGGTTCGATCCGCGCCATCGGAGTCCTTTATATTTAACCTTTTCTTCATATTATTTATATTTTTTTTTAATTTTCAGTAAAGAGAAAATTGTTGTTTTTCTTTTCAAGTAGTAAAATTTTGACCAGAATTTACATAGATTTCAATATATTATTTAAAAAAACTACCAAAATAAAGAAATTGTGCAAATAAAAGTCTCAGTTTGGTTAGAGATTCTGGACATGCGCAGACTTATCCCTTCTCTTATACACATGGCTTGCATGCATGGATATGCACCATTATAGAATAAAAATAAATAAATAAACATGTGCCTTTAAATTCGGTCTCCGACAGGTCGTATGCTGCCTTGTGGTCCGAGTGTCGGCCTGCAAACAAGTTGACGCAGGTTCGATCCGCGCCATCGGAATTCTTTATATTTTCACTTTTCTTCATATTATTTATTTATTTTTTTAATTTTCAGTAAAGAGAAAATTATTGTTTTTCTTTTCAAGTAGTAAAATTTTGACCAGAATTTACAAAGATTTCAATATATTATTTAAAAAAACTTCCAAAATAAAGAAATTGTGCAAATAAAAGTCTCAGTTTGGTTAGAGATTCTGGACATGCGAAGACTTATCCCTTCTCTTATACACATGGCTTTCATGCATGGATATGCACCATTATAGAATAAAAATAAATAAATAAACATGTGGCTTTCAATTCGTTCGCCGACAGGTCGTATGCTGCCTTGTGGTCCGAGTGTCGGCCTGCAAACTAGTTGACGCAGGTTCGATCCGCGCAATCGGAATCCTTTATATTTTCACTTTTCTTCATATTATTTATTTATTTTTTTAATTTTCAGTAAAGAGAAAATTATTGTCTTTCTTATCAAGTAGTAAAATTTTGACCAGAATTTACAAAGATTTCAATATATTATTTAAAAAAACTTCCAAAATAAAGAAATTGTGCAAATAAAAGTCTCAGTTTTGTTACAGATTCTGGGCATGCGCAGACTTATCCCTTCTCTTATTCACATGGCTTTCATGCATTGATATGCACCATTATAGAATAAAAATAAATAAATAAACATGTGGCTTTAAATTCGGTCTCCGACAGGTCGTATGCTGCCTTGTGGTCCGAGCGTCGGCCTGCAAACTAGTTGACGCAGGTTCGATCCGCGCCATCGGAATTCTTTATATTTTCACTTTTCTTCATATTATTTATTTATTTTTTTAATTTTCAGTAAAGAGAAAATTATTGTTTTTCTTTTCAAGTAGTAAAATTTTGACCAGAATTTACAAAGATTTCAATATATTATTTAAAAAAACTTCCAAAATAAAGAAATTGTGCAAATAAAAGTCTCAGTGATTCTGGGCATGCGCAGACTTATCCCTTCTCTTATACACATGGATTTCATGCATGGATATGCACCATTATGGAATAAAAATAAATAAATAAACATGCGGCTTTAAATACGGTCTCAAAGAGGTCGTATGGTGCCTGGTGGTCCGCGATTCGGCCTGCAAACTAGTTGACGCGGGTTCGATTCACGCAGTCGGAATCCTTTTTATTTTCACTTTTCTTCATATTATTTATTTATTTTTTTAATTTTCAGTAAAGAGAAAATTATTATCTTTCTTTTCAAGTAGTAAAATTTTGACCAGAATTTACAAAGATTTCAATATATTATTTAAAAAAACTTCCAAAATAAAGAAATTGTGCAAATAAAAGTCTCAGTTTGGTTAGTGATTTTGGACATGCGCAGACTTATCCCTTCTCTTATACACATGGCTTTCATGCATGGATATGCACCATTATAGAATAAAAATAAATAAATAAACATGTGGCTTTAAATTCGGTCTCTGACAGGCCGTATGCTGTCTTGTGGTCCGAGTGTCGGCCTTCAAAGTAATGGACGCAGTTTCGATCCGCGTCATTGGATTCCTTTTTATTTTCACTTTTCTTCATATTATTTATTTATTTTTTTAATTTTCAGTATAGAGAAAATTATTATTTTTCTTTTCAAAAAGTAAAATTTTCACCAGAATTTACAAAGATTTCAATATATTATAAAAAAAAACTTCCAAAGTAAAGAAATTGTGCAAATAAAAGTCTCATTTTGGTTAGAGATTCTGGGCATGCGCAGACTTATCCCTTCTCTTATACACATGGCTTTCATGCATGGATATGCACCATTATAGAACAAAAATAAATAAATAAACATGTGGCTTTAAATTCGGTCTCCGACAGGTCGTATGCTGCCTTGTGGTCCGAGTGTCGGCCTGCAAACTAGTTGACGCCGGTTCGATCCGCGCCATCGGGTTCCTTTTTATTTTTACTATTCTTCATATTATTTATTTATTTGTTTACTTTTCAGTATAGAGAAAATTATTATTTTTCTTTTCAAGTAGTAAAATTTTGACCAGAATTTACAAAGATCTCAATATATTATTTAAAAAAACTTCCAAAATAAAGAAATTATGCAAATAAAAGTCTCAGTTTGGTTAGAGATTCTGGGCATGCGCAGACTTATCCCTTCTCTTATACACATGTCTTTCATGCATGGATATGCACCATTATAGAATAAAAATAAATAAATAAACATGTGCCTTTAAATTCAGTCTCCGACAGGTCGTATGGTGTCTGGTGGTCCGCGATTCGGCCTGCAAACTAGTTGACGCAGGTTCGATTCACGCAGTCGGAATCCTTTTTATTTTCAATTTTCTTCATATTATTTATTTATTTTTTTAATTTTCATTAAAGAGAAAATTATTATCTTTCTTTTCAAGTAGTAAAATTTTGACCAGAATTTACAAAGATTTCAATATATTATTTAAAAAAACTTCCAAAATAAAGAAATTGTGCAAATAAAAGTCTCAGTTTGGTTAGAGATTCTGGACATGCGCAGACTTATCCCTTCTCTTATACACATGGCTTTCATGCATGGATATGCACCATTATAGAATAAAAATAAATAAATAAACATGTGGCTTTAAATTCGTTCTGCGACAGGTCGTATGCTGCCTTGTGGTCCGAGTGTCGGCCTGCAAACTAGTTGACGCAGGTTCGATCCGCGCCATCGGAATCCTTTATATTTTCACTTTTCTTCATATTATTTATTTTTTTTTTTATTTTTCAGTAAAGAGAAAATTATAGTTTTTCTTTTCAAGTAGTAAAATTTTGACCAGAATTTACTAAGATTTCAATATATTATTTAAAAAAACTTCCAAAATAAAGAAATTGTGCAAATAAAAGTCTCAGTTTGGTTCGAGATTCTGGGCATGCTCAGACTTATCCCTTCTCTTTTACACATGGCTTTCATGCATGGATATGCACCATTATAGAATAAAAATAAATAAATAAACATGTGGATTTAAATTCGGTCTCCGACAAGTCATATGCTGCCTTGTGGTCCGAGTGTCGGCCTGTAAACTAGTTGAAGCAGTTTCGATCCGCGCCATTGGAATCCTTTTCATTTTCACTTTTAATCATATCATCAATTTATTTTTTTAATTTTCTGTATGAAGAAAATTATTATTTTTCTTTTCAAGTAGTAAAATTTTCACCAGAATTTACAAAGATTTCAATATATTATTTAAAAAAACTACCAAAATAAAGAAATTGTACAAATAAAAGTCTCATTCTGGTTAGAGATTCTGGACATGCGCAGACTTATCCCTTCTGTTATACACATGTCTTGCATGCATGGATATGCACCATTATAGAATAAAAATAAATAAATAAACATGTGGCTTTAAATTCGGTCTCCGGCAGGTCGTATGCTGCCTTGTGGTCCGAGTGTCAGCCTGCAAACTAGTTGACGCAGGTTCGATCCGCGCCATCGGAATCCTTTATATTTTCACTTTTCTTCATATTATTTATTTATTTTTTTAATTTTCAGTAAAGAGAAAATTATAGTTTTTCTTTTCAAGTAGTAAAATTTTGACCAGAATTTACAAAGATTTCAATATATTATTTAAAAAAACTTCCAAAATAAAGAAATTGTGCAAATAAAAGTCTCAGTTTGGTTAGAGATTCTGGACATGCGCAGAGTTATCCCTTCTCTTATACACATGGCTTTCATGCATGGATATGCACCATTATAGAATAAAAATAAATAAATAAACATGTGGCTTTAAATTCGGTCTCCGACAGGTCGTATGCTGCCTTGTAGTCCGAGTGTCGGACTGCAAACTAGTTGACGCAGGTTCGATCCGCGCCATCGGAATCTTTTATATTTTCACTTTTCTTCATATTATTTATTTATTTTTTTAATTTTCAGTAAAGAGAAAATTATTGTTTTTCTTTTCAAGTAGTAAAATTTTCACCAGAATTTACAAAGATTTCAATATATTATTTAAAAAAACTTCCAAAATAAAGAAATTGTGCAAATAAAAGTCTCAGTTTGGTTAGAGATTCTGGACATGCGCAGACTTATCCCTTCTCTTATACACATGGCTTTCATGCAGGGATATGCACCATTATAAAATAAAAATAAATAAATAAACATGTGGCTTTAAATTCGGTCTCCGACAGGTCGTATGCTGCCTTGTGGTCCGAGTGCCGGCCTGTAAACTAGTTGAAGCAGGTTCGATCAGCGCCATCGGAATCCTTTTTATTTTCACTTTTAATCATATCATCAATTTATTCTTTTAATTTTCTGTATGAAGAAAATTATTGTTTTTCTTTTCAAGTAGTAACTTTTTGACCAGAATTAACAAAGATTTCAATATATTATTTAAAAAAACTACCAAAATAAAGAAATTGTGCAAATAAAAGTCTCAGTTTGGTTAGAGATTCTGGACATGCGCAGACTTATCCCTTCTCTTATACACATGGCTTCCATGAATGGATATGCACCATTATAGAATAAAATTAAATAAATAAACATGTGGCTTTAAATTCGGTCTCCGACAGGTCGTATGCTGCCTTGTAGTCCGAGTGTTGGCCTACAAACTAGTTGACGCAGGTTCGATCCGCGCTATCGGAATCGTTTTTATTTTCACTTTTCTTCATATTATTTATTTATTTTTTTTAATTTTCAGTATAGAGAAAATTATTGTTTTTCTTTTCAAGTAGTAAAATTTTGACCAGAATTTACAAAGATTTCAATATATTATTTAAAAAAACTTCCAAAATAAAGAAATTGTGCAAATAAAAGTCTCAGTTTGGTTAGAGATTCTGGACATGCGCAGACTTATCCCTTCTCTTATACACATGGCTTTCATGCATGGATATGCACCATTATAGAATAAAAATAAATAAATAAACATGTGGCTTTAAATTCGGTCTCCGACAGGTCGTATGCTGCCTTGTGGTCCGTGTGTCGGCCTGTAAACTAGTTGAAGCAGGTTCGATCCGCGCCATCGGAATCCTTTATATTTTCACTTTTCTTCATATTATTTATTTATTTTTTTAATTTTCAGTAAAGAGAATATTATTGTTTTTCTTTTCAAGTATTAAAATTTTGACCAGAATTTACAAAGATTTCAATATATTATTTAAAAAAACTTCCAAAATAAAGAAATTGTGCAAATAAAAGTCTCAATTTGGTTAGAGATTCTGGACATGCGCAGACTTATCCCTTCTCTTATACACATGGCTTTCATGCATGGATATGCACCATTATAGAATAAAAATAAATAAATAAACATGTGGCATTAAATTCGGTCTCCGACAGGTCGTATGCTGCCTTGTGGTCCGAGTGTCGGCCTGCAAACTAGTTGACGCAGGTTCGATCCGCGCCATCGGAATCCTTTATATTTTCACTTTTCTTCATATTATTAATTTTTTTTTTTAATTTTCAGTAAAGAGAAAATTATAGTTTTTCTTTTCAAGTAGTAAAATTTTGACCAGAATTTACTAAGATTTCAATATATTAATAAAAAAAACTTCCAAAATAAAGAAATTGTGCAAATAAAAGTCTCAGTTTTGTTACAGATTCTGGGCATGCGCAGACTTCTCCCTTCTCTTATTCACATGGCTTTCATGCATGGATATGCACCATTATAGAATAAAAATAAATAAATAAACATGTGGCTTTAAATTCGGTCTCTGGCAGGTCGTATGCTGCCTTGTGGTCCGAGTGTCGGCCTGCAAACTAGTTGACGCAGGTTCGATCCGCGCCATCGGAATCCTTTATATTTTCACTTTTCTTCATATTATTAATTTTTTTTTTAATTTTCAGTAAAGAGAAAATTATTGTTTTTCTTTTCAAGTAGTAAAATTTTGACCAGAATTTACAAAGATTTCAATATATTATTTAAAAAAACTTCCAAAATAAAGAAATTGTGCAAATAAAATTCTCAGTTTGGTTAGAGATTCTGGACATGCGCAGACTTATCCCTTCTCTTATACACATGGCTTTCATGCATGGATATGCACCATTATAGAATAAAACTAAATAAATAAACATGTGGCTTTAAATTCGGTCTCCGACAGGTCGTATGCTGCCTTGTGGTCCGAGTGTCGGCGTACGAACTAGTGGACACAGGTTCGATCCGCGCCATTGGGTTCCTTTTTATTTTCACTTTTCTTCATATTATTTATTTATTTGTTTACTTTTCAGTATAGAGAAAATTATTATTTTTCTTTTCAAGTAGAAAAATTTTGACCAGAATTTACAAAGATCTCAATATATTATTTAAAAAAACTTCCAAAATAAAGAAATTATGCAAATAAAAGTCTCAGTTTGGTTAGAGATTCTGGGCATGCGCAGACTTATCCCTTCTCTTATACACATGTCTTTCATGCATGGATATGCACCATTATAGAATAAAAATAAATAAATAAACATGTGCCTTTAAATTCGGTCTCCAACAGGTCGTATGCTGCCTTGTGGTCCGTGTGTCGGCCTGCAAACTAGTTGACGCAGGTTCAAACCGCGCCATCGGAATCCTTTATATTTTAACTTTTCTTCATATTATTTTTTTTTTTTTTTAAATTTTCAGTAAAGAGAAAATTATAGTTTTTCTTTTCAAGTAGTAAAATTTTGACCAGAATTTACTAAGATTTCAATAAATTATTTAAAAAAACTTCCAAAATAAAGAAATTGTACAAATAAAAGTCAAATTTTGGTAGAGATTCTGGGCATGCGCAGACTTATCCCTTCTCTTATACACATGGCTTTCATGCATGGATATGCACCATTATAGAATAAAATTAAATAAATAAGCATGTGGCTTTAAATTCGGTCTCCGACAGGTCGTATGCTGCCTTGTAGTCCGAGTGTCGGCCTACAAACTAGTTGACGCAGGTTCGATCCGCGCCATCGGAATCGTTTTTATTTTCACTTTTCTTCATATTATTTATTATTTTTTTTTTTTTTAATTTTCAGTATAGAGAAAATTATTGTTTTTCTTTTCAAGTAGTAAAATTTTGACCAGAATTTACAAAGATTTCAATATATTATTTAAAAAAACTTCCAAAATAAAGAAATTGTGCAAATAAAAGTCTCATTTTGGTTAGAGATTCTGGGCATGCGCAGACTTATCCCTTCTCTTATACACATGGCTTTCATGCATGGATATGCACCATTATAGAATAAAATTAAATAAATAAACATGTGGTTTTAAATTCGGACTCCGACAGGTCGTATGCTGCCTTGTGGTCCGAGTGTCGGCCTGTAAACTAGTTGAAGCATTTTCGATCCGCGCCATCGGAATCCTTTATATTTTCACTTTTCTTCATATTATTTATTTATTTATTTAATTTTCAGTAAAGAGAAAATTATTGTTTTTCTTTTCAAGTAGTAAAATTTTGACCAGAATTTACAAAGATTTCAATATATTATTTAAAAAAACTTCCAAAATAAAGAAATTGTGCAAATAAAAGTCTCAGTTTGGTTAGAGATTCTGGACATGCGCAGACTTATCCCTTCTCTTATACACATGGCTTTCATGCATGGATATGCACCATTATAGAATAAAAATAAATAAATAAACATGTGGCTTTAAATTCGGTCTCCGACAGGTCGTATGCTGCCTTGTGGTCCGAGTGTCGGCCTGTAAACTAGTTGAAGCAGGTTCGATCCGCGCCATCGGAATCCTTTTTATTTTCACTTTTAATCATATCATCAATTTATTTTTTTAATTTTCTGTATGAAGAAAATTATTATTTTTCTTTTCAAGTAGTAAAATTTTGACCAGAATTTACAAAGATTTCAATATATTATTTAAAAAAACTTCCAAAATAAAGAAATTGTGCAAATAAATGTCTCAGTTTTGTTACAGATTCTGGGCATGCGCAGACTTATCCCTTCTCTTATTCACATGGCTTTCATGCATGGATATACACCATTATAGAATAAAATTAAATAAATAAACATGTGGCTTTAAATTCGGTCTCCGACAGGTCGTATGCTGCATTGTAATCCGAGTGTAAGCCTACAAACTAGTTGACGCAGGTTCGATCCGCGCCATTGGAATCGTTTTTATTTTCACTTTTCTTCATATTATTTATTTATTTTTTTAATTTTCAGTATAGAGAAAATTATTGTTTTTCTTTTCAAGTAGTAAAATTTTGACCAGAATTTACAAAGATTTCAATATATTATTTAAAAAAACTTCCAAAATAAAGAAATTGTGCAAATAAAAGTCTCATTTTGGTTAGAGATTCTGGGCATGCGCAGACTTATCCCTTCTCTTATACACATGGCTTTCATGCATGGATATGCACCATTATAGAATAAAATTAAATAAATAAACATGTGGCTTTAAATTCGGACTCCGACAGGTCGTATGCTGCCTTGTGGTCCGAGTGTCGGCCTGTAAACTAGTTGAATCATTTTCGATCCGCGCCATCGGAATCCTTTTTATTTTCACTTTTAATCATATCATCAATTTATTTTTTTAATTTTCTGTATGAAGAAAATTATTATTTTTCTTTTCAAGTAGTAAAATTTTGACCAGAATTTACTAAGATTTCAATAAATTATTTAAAAAAACTTCCAAAATAAAGAAATTGTACAAATAAAAGTCTCATTTTGGTAGAGATTCTGGGCATGCGCAGACTTATCCCTTCTCTTATACACATGGCTTTCATGCATGGATATGCACCATTATAGAATAAAATTAAATAAATAAACATGTGGCTTTAAATTCGGTCTCCGACAGGTCGTATGCTGCCTTGTGGTCCGAGTGTCGGCCTGTAAACTAGTTGAAGCAGGTTCGATCCGCGCCATCGGAATCCTTTTTATTTTCACTTTTAATCATATCATCAATTTATTTTTTTAATTTTCTGTATGAAGAAAATTATTATTTTTCTTTTCAAGTAGTAAAATTTTGACCAGAATTTACAAAGATTTCAATATATTATTTAAAAAAACTTCCAAAATAAAGAAATTGTGCAAATAAATGTCTCAGTTTTGTCACAGATTCTGGGCATGCGCAGACTTATCCCTTCTCTTATACACATGGCTTTCATGCATGGATATGCACCATTATAGAATAAAAATAAATAAATAAACATGTGCCTTTAAATTCTTTCTCCGACAGGTCGTATGCTGCCTTGTGGTCCGAGTGTCGGCCTGTAAACTAGTTGAAGCAGGTTCGACACGCGCCTTCGGAATCCTTTTTATTTTCACTTTTCTTCATATTATTTATTTATTTTTTGTAATTTTCAGTATAGAGAAAATTATTATTTTTCTTTTCAAGCAGTAAAATTTTGACTAGAATTTACAAAGATTTCAATATATTATTTAAAAAAACTTCCAAAATAAAGAAATTGTGCAAATAAAAGTCTCAGTTTGGTTCGAGATTCTGGGCATGCGCAGACTTATCCCTTCTCTTATACACAAGGCTTTCATGCATGGATATGCACCATTATAGAATAAAAATAAATAAATATACATGTGGCTTTAAATTCGGTCGCCGACAGGTCGTATGCTGCCTTGTGGTCCGAGTGTCGGCCTGTAAACTAGTTGAAGCAGGTTCGATCCGCGCCATCGGAATCCTTTTTATTTTCACTTTTCTTCATATTATTTATTTATTTTTTTTAATTTTCAGTATAGAGAAAATTATTATTTTTCTTTTCAAGTAGTAAAATTTTGACCAGAATTCACAAAGATTTAAATATATTATTTAAAAAAACTTCCAAAATAAAGAAATTGTGCAAATAAAAGTCTCAGTTTGGTTCGAGATTCTGGGCATGCGCAGACTTATCCCTTCTCTTATACACATGGCTTTCATGCATGGATATGCACCATTATAGAATAAAAATAAATAAATAAACATGTGCCTTTAAATTCTTTCTCCGACAGGTCGTATGATGCCTTGTGGTCCGAGTGTCGGCCTGTAAACTAGTTGAAGCAAGTTCGATCCGCGCCGTCGGAATCCTTTTTATTTTCACTTTTCTTCATATTATTTATTTATTTTTTTAATTTTCAGTATAGAGAAAATTATTATTTTTCCTTTCAAGTAGTAAAATTTTGACCAGAATTTACAAAGATTTAAATATATTATTTAAAAAAACTTCCAAAATAAAGAAATTGTGCAATTAAAAGTCTTAGTTTGGTTAGAGATTCTGGGCATGTGCAGACTTATCCCTTTTCTTATACACATGGCTTTCATGCATGGATATGCACCATTATAGAATAAAAATAAATAAATATACATGTGGCTTTAAATTCGGTCTCCGACAGGTCGTATGCTGACTTGTGGTCCGAGTGTCGGCCTGTAAACTAGTTGAAGCAGGTTCGATTCGCGCCTTCGGAATCCTTTTTATTTTCACTTTTCTTTATATTATTTATTTATTTATTTAATTTTCAGTATAGAGAAAATTATTATTTTTCTTTTCAAGTAGTAAAATTTTGACCAGAATTTACAAAGATTTAAATATATTATTTAAAAAACTTCCAAAATAAAGAAACTGTGCAGATAAAAGTCTCAGTTTGGTTCGAGTTTCTGGGCATGCGCAGACTTATCCCTTCTCTTATACACATGGCTTTCATGCATGGATATGCACCATTATAGAATAAAAATAAATAAATAAACATGTGCCTTTAAATTCTTTTTCCGACAGGTCGTATGATGCCTTGTGGTCCGAGTGTCGGCCTGTAAACTAGTTGAAGCAAGTTCGATCCGCGCCGTCGGAATCCTTTTTATTTTCACTTTTCTTCATATTATTTATTTATTTTTTTAATTTTCAGTATAGAGAAAATTATTATTTTTCTTTTTAAGCAGTAAAATTTTGACTAGAATTTACAAACATTTAAATATTTTATTTAAAAAAACTTCCAAAATAAAGAAATTGTGCAAATAAAAGTCTCAGTTTGGTTCGAGATTCTGGGCATGCGCAGACTTATCCCTTCTCTTATACACATGGCTTTAATGCATGGATATGCACCATTATAGAATAAAAATAAATAAATAAACATGTGCCTTTAAATTCGGTCTCCAACAGGTCGTATGCTGCCTTGTGGTCCGTGTGTCGGCCTGCAAACTAGTTGACGCAGGTTCAAACCGCGCCATCGGAATCCTTTATACTTTAAATTTTCTTCATATTATTTATTTTTTTTAAAAAAATTTTCAGTAAAGAGAAAATTATAGTTTTTCTTTTCAAGTAGTAAAATTTTGACCAGAATTTACTAAGATTTCAATAAATTATTTAAAAAAACTTCCAAAATAAAGAAATTGTACAAATAAAAGTCAAATTTTGGTAGAGATTCTGGGCATGCGCAGACTTATCCCTTCTCTTATACACATGGCTTTCATGCATGGATATGCACCATTATAGAATAAAATTAAATAAATAAACATGTGGCTTTAAATTCGGTCTCCGACAGGTCGTATGCTGCCTTGTAGTCCGAGTGTCGGCCTACAAACTAGTTGACGCAGGTTCGATCCACGCCATCGGAATCGTTTTTATTTTCACTTTTCTTCATATTATTTATTTTTTTTTTTTAATTTTCAGTATATAGAAAATTATTGTTTTTCTTTTCAAGTAGTAAAATTTTGACCAGAATTTACAAAGATTTCAATATATTATTTAAAAAAACTTCCAAAATAAAGAAATTGTGCAAATAAAAGTCTCATTTTGGTTAGAGATTCTGGGCATGCGCAGACTTATCTCTTCTCTTATACACATGGCTTTCATGCATGGATATGCACCATTATAGAATAAAATTAAATAAATAAACATGTGGTTTTAAATTCGGACTCCGACAGGTCGTATGCTGCCTTGTGGTCCGAGTGTCGGCCTGTAAACTAGTTGAAGCATTTTCGATCCGCGCCATCGGAATCCTTTTTATTTTCACTTTTAATCATATCATCAATTTATTTTTTTAATTTTCTGTATGAAGAAAATTATTATTTTTCTTTTCAAGTAGTAAAATTTTGACCAGAATTTACAAAGATTTCAATATATTATTTAAAAAAACTTCCAAAATAAAGAAATTGTGCAAATAAAAGTCTCAGTTTGGTTAGAGATTCTGGACATGCGCAGACTTATCCCTTCTCTTATACACATGGCTTTCATGCATGGATATGCACCATTATAGAATAAAAATAAATAAATAAACATGTGGCTTTAAATTCGGTCTCCGACAGGTCGTATGCTGCCTTGTGGTCCGAGTGTCGGCCTGTAAACTAGTTGAAGCAGGTTCGATCCGCGCCATCGGAATCCTTTATATTTTCACTTTTCTTCATATTATTTATTTATTTATTTAATTTTCAGTAAAGAGAGAATTATTGTTTTTCTTTTCAAGTAGTAAAATTTTGACCAGAATTTACAAAGATTTCAATATATTATTTAAAAAAACTTCCAAAATAAAGAAATTGTGCAAATAAAAGTCTCAGTTTGGTTAGAGATTCTGGACATGCGCAGACTTATCCCTTCTCTTATACACATGGCTTTCATGCATGGATATGCACCATTATAGAATAAAAATAAATAAATAAACATGTGGCTTTAAATTCGGTCTCCGACAGGTCGTATGCTGCCTTGTGGTCCGAGTGTCGGCCTGTAAACTAGTTGAAGCAGGTTCGATCCGCGCCATCGGAATCCTTTTTATTTTCACTTTTAATCATATCATCAATTTATTTTTTTAATTTTCTGTATGAAGAAAATTATTATTTTTCTTTTCAAGTAGTAAAATTTTGACCAGAATTTACAAAGATTTCAATATATTATTTAAAAAAACTTCCAAAATAAAGAAATTGTGCAAATAAATGTCTCAGTTTTGTTACAGATTCTGGGCATGCGCAGACTTATCCCTTCTCTTATTCACATGGCTTTCATGCATGGATATGCACCATTATAGAATAAAAATAAATAAATAAACATGTGGCTTTAAATTCGGTCTCCGACAGGTCGTATGCTGCCTTGTGGTCCGAGTGTCGGCCTGCAAACTAGTTGACGCAGGTTCGATCCGCGCCATCGGAATCCTTTATATTTTCACTTTTCTTCATATTATTTATTTATTTTTTTAATTTTCAGTAAAGAGAAAATTATTGTTTTACTTTTCAAGTAGTAAAATTTTGACCAGAATTTTCAAAGATTTCAATATATTATTTAAAAAAACTTTCAAAATAAAGAAATTGTACAAATAAAAGTCTCATTTTACTTAGAGATTCTGGGCATGCGCAGACTTATCCCTTCTCTTATACACATGGCTTTCATGCATGGATATGCACCATTATAGAATAAAATTAAATAAATAAACATGTGGCTTTAAATTCGGTCTCCGACAGGTCGTATGCTGCATTGTAATCCGAGTGTAAGCCTACAAACTAGTTGACGCAGGTTCGATCCGCGCCATTGGAATCGTTTTTATTTTCACTTTTCTTCATATTATTTATTTATTTTTTTAATTTTCAGTATAGAGAAAATTATTGTTTTTCTTTTCAAGTAGTAAAATTTTGACCAGAATTTACAAAGATTTCAATATATTATTTAAAAAAACTTCCAAAATAAAGAAATTGTTCAAATAAAAGTCTCATTTTGGTTAGAGATTCTGGGCATGCGCAGACTTATCCCTTCTCTTATACACATGGCTTTCATGCATGGATATGCACCATTATAGAATAAAATTAAATAAATAAACATGTGGCTTTAAATTCGGACTCCGACAGGTCGTATGCTGCCTTGTGGTCCGAGTGTCGGCCTGTAAACTAGTTGAATCATTTTCGATCCGCGCCATCGGAATCCTTTTTATTTTCACTTTTAATCATATCATCAATTTATTTTTTTAATTTTCTGTATGAAGAAAATTATTATTTTTCTTTTCAAGTAGTAAAATTTTGACCAGAATTTACTAAGATTTCAATAAATTATTTAAAAAAACTTCCAAAATAAAGAAATTGTACAAATAAAAGTCTCATTTTGGTAGAGATTCTGGGCATGCGCAGACTTATCCCTTCTCTTATACACATGGCTTTCATGCATGGATATGCACCATTATAGAATAAAATTAAATAAATAAACATGTGGCTTTAAATTCGGTCTCCGACAGGTCGTATGCTGCCTTGTGGTCCGAGTGTCGGCCTGTAAACTAGTTGAAGCAGGTTCGATCCACGCCATCGGAATCCTTTTTATTTTCACTTTTAATCATATCATCAATTTATTTTTTTAATTTTCTGTATGAAGAAAATTATTATTTTTCTTTTCAAGTAGTAAAATTTTGACCAGAATTTACAAAGATTTCAATATATTATTTAAAAAAACTTCCAAAATAAAGAAATTGTGCAAATAAATGTCTCAGTTTTGTTACAGATTCTGGGCATGCGCAGACTTATCCCTTCTCTTATTCACATGGCTTTCATGCATGGATATGCACCATTATAGAATAAAAATAAATAAATAAACATGTGGCTTTAAATTCGGTCTCCGACAGGTCGTATGCTGCCTTGTGGTCCGAGTGTCGGCCTGCAAACTAGTTGACGCAGGTTCGATCCGCGCCATCGGAATCCTTTATATTTTCACTTTTCTTCATATTATTTATTTATTTTTTTAATTTTCAGTAAAGAGAAAATTATTGTTTTACTTTTCAAGTAGTAAAATTTTGACCAGAATTTACAAAGATTTCAATATATTATTTAAAAAAACTTTCAAAATAAAGAAATTGTACAAATAAAAGTCTCATTTTACTTAGAGATTCTGGGCATGCGCAGACTTATCCCTTCTCTTATACACATGGCTTTCATGCATGGATATGCACCATTATAGAATAAAATTAAATAAATAAAGATGTGGCTTTAAATTCGGTCTCCGACAGATCGTATGCTGCCTTGTGGTCCGAGTTTCGGCCTGTAAACTAGTTGAAGCATTTTCGATCCGCGCCATCGGAATCCTTTTTATTTTCACTTTTAATCATATCATCAATTTATTTTTTTAATTTTCTGTATGAAGAAAATTATTATTTTTCTTTTCAAGTAGTAAAATTTTGACCAGAATTTACAAAGATTTCAATAAATAATTTAAAAAAACTTCCAAAATAAAGAAATTGTACAAATAAAAGTCTAATTTTGGTAGAGATTCTGGGCATGCGCAGACTTATCCCTTCTCTTATACACATGGCTTTCATGCATTGATATGCACCATTATAGAATAAAATTAAATAAATAAACATGTGGCTTTAAATTCGGTCTCCGACAGGTCGTATGCTGCCTTGTAGTCCGAGTGTCGGCCAACAAACTAGTTGACGCAGGTTCGATCCGCGCCATCGGAATCGTTTTTATTTTCACTTTTCTTCATATTATTTATTTTTTTTTTAATTTTCAGTATAGAGAAAATTATTGTTTTTCTTTTCAAGTAGTAAAATTTTGACCAGAATTTACAAAGATTTCAATATATTATTTAAAAAAACTTCCAAAATAAAGAAATTGTGCAAATAAAAGTCTCATTTTGGTTAGAGATTCTGGGCATGCGCAGACTTATCCCTTCTCTTATACACATGGCTTTCATGCATGGATATGCACCATTATAGAATAAAATTAAATAAATAAACATGTGGCTTTAAATTCGTACTCCGACAGGTCGTATGCTGTCTTGTGGTCCGAGTGTCGGCCTGTAAACTAGTTGAAGCATTTTCGATCCGCGCCATCGGAATCCTTTATATTTTCACTTTTCTTCATATTATTTATTTTTTTTTTTAATTTTCAGTATAGAGAAAATTATTGTTTTTCTTTTCAAGTAGTAAAATTTTGACCAGAATTTACAAAGATTTCAATATATTATTTAAAAAAACTTCCAAAATAAAGAAATTGTGCAAATAAAAGTCTCATTTTGGTTAGAGATTCTGGGCATGCGCAGACTTATCCCTTCTCTTATACACATGGCTTTCATGCATGGATATGCACCATTATAGAATAAAATTAAATAAATAAACATGTGGCTTTAAATTCGTACTCCGACAGGTCGTATGCTGCCTTGTGGTCCGAGTGTCGGCCTGTAAACTAGTTGAAGCATTTTCGATCCGCGCCATCGGAATCCTTTATATTTTCACTTTTCTTCATATTATTTATTTTTTTTTTTAATTTTCAGTATAGAGAAAATTATTGTTTTTCTTTTCAAGTAGTAAAATTTTGACCAGAATTTACAAAGATTTCAATATATTATTTAAAAAAACTTCCAAAATAAAGAAATTGTGCAAATAAAAGTCTCATTTTGGTTAGAGATTCTGGGCATGCGCAGACTTATCCCTTCTCTTATACACATGGCTTTCATGCATGGATATGCACCATTATAGAATAAAATTAAATAAATAAACATGTGGCTTTAAATTCGTACTCCGACAGGTCGTATGCTGTCTTGTGGTCCGAGTGTCGGCCTGTAAACTAGTTGAAGCATTTTCGATCCGCGCCATCGGAATCCTTTATATTTTCACTTTTCTTCATATTATTTATTTTTTTTTTAATTTTCAGTATAGAGAAAATTATTGTTTTTCTTTTCAAGTAGTAAAATTTTGACCAGAATTTACAAAGATTTCAATATATTATTTAAAAAAACTTCCAAAATAAAGAAATTGTGCAAATAAAAGTCTCATTTTGGTTAGAGATTCTGGGCATGCGCAGACTTATCCCTTCTCTTATACACATGGCTTTCATGCATGGATATGCACCATTATAGAATAAAATTAAATAAATAAACATGTGGCTTTAAATTCGTACTCCGACAGGTCGTACGCTGCCTTGTGGTCCGAGTGTCGGCCTGTAAACTAGTTGAAGCATTTTCGATTCGCGCCATCGGAATCCTTTATATTTTCACTTTTCTTCATATTATTTATTTTTTTTTTTTAATTTTCAGTATAGAGAAAATTATTGTTTTTCTTTTCAAGTAGTAAAATTTTGACCAGAATTTACAAAGATTTCAATATATTATTTAAAAAAACTACCAAAATAAAGAAATTGTGCAAATAAAAGTCTCATTTTGGTTAGAGATTCTGGGCATGCGCAGACTTATCCCTTCTCTTATACACATGGCTTTCATGCATGGATATGCACCATTATAGAATAAAATTAAATAAATAAACATGTGGCTTTAAATTCGGACTCCGACAGGTCGTATGCTGCCTTGTGGTCCGAGTGTCGGCCTGTAAACTAGTTGAAGCATTTTCGATCCGCGCCATCGGAATCCTTTTTATTTTCACTTTTAATCATATCATCAATTTATTTTTTTAATTTTCTGTATGAAGAAAATTATTATTTTTCTTTTCAAGTAGTAAAATTTTGACCAGAATTTACAAAGATTTCAATATATTATTTAAAAAAACTTCCAAAATAAAGAAATTGTGCAAATAAAAGTCTCAGTTTGGTTAGAGATTCTGGACATGCGCAGACTTATCCCTTCTCTTATACACATGGCTTTCATGCATGGATATGCACCATTATAGAATAAAAATAAATAAATAAACATGTGGCTTTAAATTCGGTCTCCGACAGGTCGTATGCTGCCTTGTGGTCCGAGTGTCGGCCTGCAAACTAGTTGACGCAGGTTCGATCCCCGCCTTCGGAATCCTTTATATTTTCACTTTTCTTCATATTATTAATTTTTTTTTTTAATTTTCAGTAAAGAGAAAATTATAGTTTTTCTTTTCAAATAGTAAAATTTTGACCAGAATTTACTAAGATTTCAATAAATTATTTAAAAAAACTTCCAAAATAAAGAAATTGTACAAATAAAAGTCTCATTTTGGTAGAGATTCTGGGCATGCGCAGACTTATCCCTTCTCTTATACACATGACTTTCATGCATGGATATGCACCATTATAGAATAAAATTAAATAAATAAACATGTGGCTTTAAATTCGGTCTCCGACAGGTCGTATGCTGCCTTGTGGTCCGAGTGTCGGCCTGTAAACTAGTTGAAGCAGGTTCGATCCGCGCCATCGGAATCCTTTATATTTTCACTTTTCTTCATATTATTTATTTATTTTTTTAATTTTCAGTAAAGAGAAAATTATTGTTTTTCTTTTCAAGTAGTAAAATTTTCACCAGAATTTACAAAGATTTCAATATATTATTTAAAAAAACTTCCAAAATAAAGAAATTGTGCAAATAAAATTCTCAGTTTGGTTAGAGATTCTGGACATGCGCAGACTTATCCCTTCTATTATACACATGGCTTTCATGCATGGATATGTACCATTATAGAATAAAAATAAATAAATAAACATGTGGCTTTAAATTCGGTCTCCGACAGGTCGTATGCTGCCTTGTGGTCCGAGTATCGGCCTGCAAACTAGTTGACGCAGGTTCGATCCGCGCCATCGGAATCCTTTATATTTTCACTTTTCTTCATATTATTTATTTATTTTTTTAATTTTCAGTAAAGAGAAAATTATTGTTTTACTTTTCAAGTAGTAAAATGTTGACCAGAATTTACAAAGATTTCAATATATTATTTAAAAAAACTTTCAAAATAAAGAAATTGTACAAATAAAAGTCTCATTTTACTTAGAGATTCTGGGCATGCGCAGACTTATCCCTTCTCTTATACACATGGCTTTCATGCATGGATATGCACCATTATAGAATAAAATTAAATAAATAAACATGTGGCTTTAAATTCGGTCTCCGACAGGTCGTATGCTTCCTTGTAGTCCGAGTGTCGGCCTACAAACTAGTTGACGCAGGTTCGATCCGCGCCATCGGAATCCTTTATATTTTCACTTTTCTTCATATTATTTATTTATTTTTTTAATTTTCAGTAAAGAGAAAATTATTGTTTTTCTTTTCAAGTAGTAAAATTTTGACCAGAATTTACAAAGATTTCAATATATTATTTAAAAAAACTTCCAAAATAAAGAAATTGTGCAAATAAAAGTCTCAGTTTGGTTAGAGATTCTGGGCATGCGCAGACTTATCCCTTCTCTTATACACATGGCTTTCATGCATGGATATACACCATTATAGAATAAAATTAAATAAATAAACATGTGGCTTTAAATTCGGTCTCCGACAGGTCGTATGCTTCCTTGTAGTCCGAGTGTCGGCCTACAAACTAGTTGACGCAGGTTCGATCCGCGCCATCGGAATCGTTTTTATTTTCACTTTTCTTCATATTATTTATTTATTTTTTTTAATTTTCAGTATAGAGAAAATTATTGTTTTTCTTTTCAAGTAGTAAAATTTTGATCAGAATTTACAAAGATTTCAATATATTATTTAAAAAAACTTCCAAAATAAAGAAATTGTGCAAATAAAAGTCTCAGTTTGGTTAGAGATTCTGGACATGCGCAGACTTATCCCTTCTCTTATACACATGGCTTTCATGCATGGATATGCACCATTATAGAATAAAAATAAATAAATAAACATGATGCTTTAAATTCGGTCTCCGACAGGTCGTATGCTGCCTTGTGGTCCGAGTGTCGGCCTGCAAACTAGTTGACGCAGGTTCGATCCGCGCCATCGGAATCCTTTATATTTTCACTTTTCTTCATATTATTTATTTATTTTTTTAATTTTCAGTAAAGAGAAAATTATTGTTTTTCTTTTCAAGTAGTAAAATTTTGACCAGAATTTACAAAGATTTCAATATATTATTTAAAAAAACTTCCAAAATAAAGAAATTGTGCAAATAAAAGTCTCAGTTTGGTTAGAGATTCTGGACATGCGCAGACTTATCCCTTCTCTTATACACATGGCTTTCATGCATGGATATGCACCATTATAGAATAAAATTAAATAAATAAACATGTGGCTTTGAATTCGGTCTCCGACAGGTCGTATGCTGCCTTGTAATCCGAGTGTCAGCCTACAAACTAGTTGACGCAGGTTCGATCCGCGCCATCGGAATCGTTTTTATTTTCACTTTTCTTCATATTATTTATTTATTTTTTTAATTTTCAGTAAAGAGAAAATTATTATTTTTCTTTTCAAGTAGTAAAATTTTGACCAGAATTTACAAAGATTTCAATATATTATTTAAAAAAACTTCCAAAATAAAGAAATTGTGCAAAAAAAGGTCTCAGTTTGGTTAGAGATTCTGGACATGCGCAGACTTATCCCTTCTCTTATACACATGGCTTTCATGCATGGATATGCACCATTATAGAATAAAAATAAATAAATAAACATGTGGCTTTAAATTCGGTCTCCGACAGGTCGTATGCTGCCTTGTGGTCCGAGTGTCGGCCTGCAAACTAGTTGACGCAGGTTCGATCCGCGCCATCGGAATCCTTTATATTTTCACTTTTCTTCATATTATTTATTTATTTTTTTAATTTTCAGTAAAGAGAAAATTATTGTTTTTCTTTTCAAGTAGTAAAATTTTGACCAGAATTTACAAAGATTTCAATATATTATTTAAAAAAACTTTCAAAATAAAGAAATTGTACAAATAAAAGTCTCATTTTACTTAGAGATTCTGGGCATGCGCAGACTTATCCCTTCTCTTATACACATGGCTTTCATGCATGGATATGCACCATTATAGAATAAAATTAAACAAATAAACATGTGGCTTTAAATTCGGTCTCCGACAGGTCGTATGCTGCATTGTAATCCGAGTGTAAGCCTACAAACTAGTTGACGCAGGTTCGATCCGCGCCATCGGAATCGTTTTTATTTTCACTTATCTTCATATTATTTTTTTTTTTTTTTAATTTTCAGTAAAGAGAAAATTATTGTTTTTCTTTTCAAGTAGTAAAATTTTGACCAGAATTTACAAAGATTTCAATATATTATTTAAAAAAACTTCCAAAATAAAGAAATTGTGCAAATAAAAGTCTCAGTTTGGTTAGAGATTCTGGACATGCGCAGACTTATCCCTTCTCTTATACACATGGCTTTCATGCATGGATATGCACCATTATAGAATAAAAATAAATAAATAAACATGTGGCTTTAAATTCGGTCTCCGACAGGTCGTATGCTGCCTTGTAGTCCGAGTGTCGGCCTACAAACTAGTTGACGCAGGTTCGATCCGCGCCATCGGAATCGTTTTTATTTTCACTTTTCTTCATATTATTTATTTATTTTTTTAATTTTCAGTATAGAGAAAATTATTGTTTTTCTTTTCAAGTAGTAAAATTTTGACCAGAATTTACAAAGATTTCAATATATTATTTAAAAAAACTTCCAAAATAAAGAAATTGTGCAAATAAAAGTCTCATTTTGGTTAGAGATTCTGGGCATGCGCAGACTTATCCCTTCTCTTATACACATGGCTTTCATGCATGGATATGCACCATTATAGAATAAAATTAAATAAATAAACATGTGGCTTTAAATTCGGTCTCCGACAGGTCGTATGCTGCCTTGTGGTCCGAGTGTGGGCCTGTAAACTAGTTGAAGAAGTTCGATCCTCGCCATCATAATCCTTTTTATTTTCACTTTTAATCATATCATCAATTTATTTTTTTAATTTTCTGTATGAAGAAAATTATTATTTTTCTTTTCAAGTAGTAAAATTTTGACCAGAATTTACAAAGATTTCAATATATTATTTAAAAAAACTTCCAAAATAAAGAAATTGTGCAAATAAAAGTCTCAGTTTTGTTACAGATTCTGGGCATGCGCAGACTTATCCCTTCTCTTATTCACATGGCTTTCATGCATGGATATGCACCATTATAGAATAAAAATAAATAAATAAACATGTGGCTTTAAATTCGGCCTCCGACAGGTCGTATGCTGCCTTGTGGTTCGAGTGTCGGCCTGCAAACTAGTCGACGCAGGTTCGATCCGCGCCATCGGAATCCTTTATATTTTAACTTTTCTTCATATTATTTATTTATTTTTTTAAATTTTCAGTAAAGAGAAAATTATAGTTTTTCTTTTCAAGTAGTAAAATTTTGACCAGAATTTACTAAGATTTCAATAAATTATTTAAAAAAAACTTCCAAAATAAAGAAATTGTACAAATAAAAGTCTAATTTTGGTAGAGATTCTGGGCATGCTCAGACTTATCCCTTCTCTTATACACATGGCTTTCATGCATGGATATGCACCATTATAGAATAAAATTAAATAAATAAACATGTGGCTTTAAATTCGGTCTCCGACAGGTCGTATGCTGCCTTGTGGTCCGAGTGTCGGCCTGTAAACTAGTTGAAGCATTTTCGATCCGCGCCATCGGAATCCTTTTTATTTTCACTTTTAATCATATTATCAATTTATTTTTTTAATTTTCTGTATGAAGAAAATTATTATTTTTCTTTTCAAGTAGTAAAATTTTGACCAGAATTTACAAAGATTTCAATATATTATTTAAAAAAACTTCCAAAATAAAGAAATTGTGCAAATAAAAGTCTCAGTTTTGTTACAGATTCTGGGCATGCGCAGATTTATCCCTTCTCTTATTCACATGGCTTTCATGCATGGATATGCCCCCTTGTAGAATAAAAATAAATAAATAAACATGTGGCTTTAAATTCGGTCTCCGACAGGTCGTATGCTGCCTTGTGGTCCGAGTGTCGGCCTGTAAACTAGTTGAAGCAGGTTCGATCCGCGCCATCGGAATCCTTTTTATTTTCACTTTTAATCATATCATCAATTTTTTTTTTTAATTTTCTGTATGAAGAAAATTATTATTTTTCTTTTCAAGTAGTAAAATTTTGACCAGAATTTACAAAGATTTCAATATATTATTTAAATAAACTTCCAAAATAAAGAAATTGTGCAAATAAAAGTCTCAGTTTGGTTACAGATTCTGGGCATGCGCAGACTTATCCCTTCTCTTATACACATGGCTTTCATGCATATATATGCAATATTATAGAATAAAAATAAATAAATAAACATGTGGCTTTAAATTCGGTCTCCGACAGGTCGTATGCTGCCTTGTGGTCCGAGTGTCGGCCTGCAAACTAGTTGACGCAGGTTCGATCCGCGCAATCGGAATCCTTTATATTTTCACTTTTCTTCATATTATTTATTTATTTTTTTAATTTTCAGTAAAGAGAAAATTATTGTTTTTCTTTTCAAGTAGTAAAATTTTGACCAGAATTTACAAAGATTTCAATATATTATTTAAAAAAACTTCCAAAATAAAGAAATTGTGCAAATAAAAGTCTCAGTTTGGTTAGAGATTCTGGACATGCGCAGACTTATCCCTTCTCTTATACACATGGCTTTCATGCATGGATATGCACCATTATAGAATAAAATTAAATAAATAAACATGTGGCTTTAAATTCGGTCTCCGACAGGTCGTATGCTGCATTGTAATCCGAGTGTAAGCCTACAAACTAGTTGACGCAGGTTCGATCCGCGCCATCGGAATCGTTTTTATTTTCACTTATCTTCATATTATTTATTTATTTTTTTAATTTTCAGTAAAGAGAAAATTATTGTTTTTCTTTTCAAGTAGTAAAATTTTGACCAGAATTTACAAAGATTTCAATATATTATTTAAAAAAACTTCCAAAATAAAGAAATTGTGCAAATAAAAGTCTCAGTTTGGTTAGAGATTCTGGACATGCGCAGACTTATCCCTTCTCTTATACACATGGGTTTCATGCATGGATATGCACCATTATAGAATAAAAATAAATAAATAAACATGTGGCTTTAAATTCGGTCTCCGACAGGTCGTATGCTGCCTTGTAGTCCGAGTGTCGGCCTACAAACTAGTTGACGCAGGTTCGATCCGCGCCATCGGAATCGTTTTTATTTTCACTTTTTTTCATATTATTTATTTATTTTTTTAATTTTCAGTATAGAGAAAATTATTGTTTTTCTTTTCAAGTAGTAAAATTTTGACCAGAATTTACAAAGATTTCAATATATTATTTAAAAAAACTTCCAAAATAAAGAAATTGTGCAAATAAAAGTCTCATTTTGGTTAGAGATTCTGGGCATGCGCAGACTTATCCCTTCTCTTATACACATGGCTTTCATGCATGGATATGCACCATTATAGAATAAAATTAAATAAATAAACATGTGGCTTTAAATTCGGTCTCCGACAGGTCGTATGCTGCCTTGTGGTCCGAGTGTGGGCCTGTAAACTAGTTGAAGAAGTTCGATCCGCGCCATCATAATCCTTTTTATTTTCACTTTTAATCATATCATCAATTTATTTTTTTAATTTTCTGTATGAAGAAAATTATTATTTTTCTTTTCAAGTAGTAAAATTTTGACCAGAATTTACAAAGATTTCAATATATTATTTAAAAAAACTTCCAAAATAAAGAAATTGTGCAAATAAAAGTCTCAGTTTTGTTACAGATTCTGGGCATGCGCAGACTTATCCCTTCTCTTATTCACATGGCTTTCATGCATGGATATGCACCATTATAGAATAAAAATAAATAAATAAACATGTGGCTTTAAATTCGGTCTCCGACAGGTCGTATGCTGCCTTGTGGTTCGAGTGTCGGCCTGCAAACTAGTCGACGCAGGTTCGATCCGCGCCATCGGAATCCTTTATATATTAACTTTTCTTCAAATTATTTTTTTTTTTTTTTTTTTAATTTTCAGTAAAGAGAAAATTATAGTTTTTCTTTTCAAGTAGTAAAATTTTGACCAGAATTTACTAAGATTTCAATAAATTATTTAAAAAAAACTTCCAAAATAAAGAAATTGTACAAATAAAAGTCTAATTTTGGTAGTGATTCTGGGCATGCGCAGACTTATCCCTTCTCTTATACACATGGCTTTCATGCATGGATATGCACCATTATAGAATAAAATTAAATAAATAAACATGTGGCTTTAAATTCGGTCTCCGACAGGTCGTATGCTGCCTTGTAGTCCGAGTGTCGGCCTACAAACTAGTTGACGCAGGTTCGATCCGCGCCATCGGAATCGTTTTTATTTTCACTTTTCTTCATATTATTTTTTTTTTTAATTTTCAGTATAGAGAAAATTATTGTTTTTCTTTTCAAGTAGTAAAATTTTGACCAGAATTTACAAAGATTTCAATATATTATTTAAAAAAACTTCCAAAATAAAGAAATTGTGCAAATAAAAGTCTCATTTTGGTTAGAGATTCTGTGCATGCGCAGACTTATCCCTTCTCTTATTCACATGGCTTTCATGCATGGATATGCACCCTTGTAGAATAAAAATAAATAAATAAACATGTGGCTTTAAATTCGGTCTCCGACAGGTCGTATGCTGCCTTGTGGTCCGAGTGTCGGCCTGTAAACTAGTTGAAGCAGGTTCGATCCGCGCCATCGGAATCCTTTATATTTTCACTTTTCTTCATATTATTAATTTTTTTTTTTAATTTTCAGTAAAGAGAAAATTATAGTTTTTCTTTTCAAGTAGTAAAATTTTGACCAGAATTTACTAAGATTTCAATAAATTATTTAAAAAAACTTCCAAAATAAAGAAATTGTACAAATAAAAGTCTCATTTTGGTAGAGATTCTGGGCATGCGCAGACTTATCCCTTCTCTTATACACATGGCTTTCATGCATGGATATGCACCATTATAGAATAAAATTAAATAAATAAACATGTGGCTTTAAATTCGGTCTCCGACAGGTCGTATGCTGCCTTGTGGTCCGAGTGTCGGCCTGCAAACTAGTTGACGCAAGTTCGATCCGCGCCATCGGAATCCTTTATATTTTCACTTTTCTTCATATTATTTATTTATTTTTTTAATTTTCAGTAAAGAGAAAATTATTGTTTTTCTTTTCAAGTAGTAAAATTTTGACCAGAATTTACAAAGATTTCAATATATTATTTAAAAAAACTTCCAAAATAAAGAAATTGTGCAAATAAAAGTCTCAGTTTGGTTAGAGATTCTGGACATGCGCAGACTTATCCCTTCTCTTATACACATGGCTTTCATGCATATATATGCAATATTATAGAATAAAAATAAATAAATAAACATGTGGCTTTAAATTCGGTCTCCGACAGGTCGTATGCTGCCTTGTGGTCCGAGTGCCGGCCTGCAAACTAGTTGACGCAGGTTCGATCCGCGCCATCGGAATCCTTTATATTTTCACTTTTCGTCATATTATTTATTTATTTTTTTAATTTTCAGTAAAGAGAAAATTATTGTTTTTCTTTTCAAGTAGTAAAATTTTGACCAGAATTTACAAAGATTTCAAAATATTATTTAAAAAAACTTCCAAAATAAAGAAATTGTGCAAATAAAAGTCTCAGTTTGGTTAGAGATTCTGGACATGCGCAGACTTATCCCTTCTCTTATACACATGGCTTTCATGCATGGATATGCACCATTATAGAATAAAAATAAATAAATAAACATGTGGTTTTAAATTCGGTCTCCGACAGGTCGTATGCTGCCTTGTGGTCCGAGTGGCGGCCTGCAAACTAGTTGACGCAGGGTCGATCCGCGCCATCGGAATCCTTTATATTTTCACTTTTCTTCATATTATTAATTTTTTTTTTTAATTTTCAGTAAAGAGAAAATTATAGTTTTTCTTTTCAAGTAGTAAAATTTTGACCAGAATTTACTAAGATTTCAATAAATTATTTAAAAAAACTTCCAAAATAAAGAAATTGTACAAATAAAAGTCTCATTTTGGTAGAGATTCTGGGCATGCGCAGACTTATCCCTTCTCTTATACACATGGCTTTCATGCATGGATATGCACCATTATAGAATAAAATTAAATAAATAAACATGTGGCTTTAAATTCGGTCTCCGACAGGTCGTATGCTGCCTTGTGGTCCGAGTGTCGGCCTGTAAACTAGTTGAAGCAGGTTCGATCCGCGCCATCGGAATCCTTTTTATTTTCACTTTTAATCATATCATCAATTTATTTTTTTAATTTTCTGTATGAAGAAAATTATTATTTTTCATTTCAAGTAGTAAAATTTTGACCAGAATTTACAAAGATTTCAATATATTATTTAAAAAAACTTCCAAAATAAAGAAATTGTGCAAATAAAAGTCTCAGTTTTGTTACAGATTCTGGGCATGCGCAGACTTATCCCTTCTCTTATTCACATGGCTTTCATGCATGGATATGCACCATTATAGAATAAAAATAAATAAATAAACATGTGGCTTTAAATTCGGTCTCCGACAGGTCGTATGCTGCCTTGTGGTCCGAGTGTCGGCCTGCAAACTAGTTGACGCAGGTTCGATCCGCGCCATCGGAATCCTTTATATTTTCACTTTTCTTCATATTATTTATTTATTTTTTTAATTTTCTGTATGAAGAAAATTATTATTTTTCATTTCAAGTAGTAAAATTTTGACCAGAATTTACAAAGATTTCAATATATTATTTAAAAAAACTTCCAAAATAAAGAAATTGTGCAAATAAAAGTCTCAGTTTTGTTACAGATTCTGGGCATGCGCAGACTTATCCCTTCTCTTATTCACATGGCTTTCATGCATGGATATGCACCATTATAGAATAAAAATAAATAAATAAACATGTGGCTTTAAATTCGGTCTCCGACAGGTCGTATGCTGCCTTGTGGTCCGAGTGTCGGCCTGCAAACTAGTTGACGCAGGTTCGATCCGCGCCATCGGAATCCTTTATATTTTCACTTTTCTTCATATTATTTATTTATTTTTTTAATTTTCAGTAAAGAGAAAATTATTGTTTTTCTTTTCAAGTAGTAAAATTTTGACCAGAATTTACAAAGATTTCAATATATTATTTAAAAAAACTTCCAAAATAAAGAAATTGTGCAAATAAAAGTCTCAGTTTGGTTAGAGATTCTGGACATGCGCAGACTTATCCCTTCTCTTATACACATGGCTTTCATGCATATATATGCAATATTATAGAATAAAAATAAATAAATAAACATGTGGCTTTAAATTCGGTCTCCGACAGGTCGTATGCTGCCTTGTGGTCCGAGTGCCGGCCTGCAAACTAGTTGACGCAGGTTCGATCCGCGCCATCGGAATCCTTTATATTTTCACTTTTCTTCATATTATTTATTTATTTTTTTAATTTTCAGTAAAGAGAAAATTATTGTTTTTCTTTTCAAGTAGTAAAATTTCACCAGAATTTACAAAGATTTCAATATATTATTTAAAAAAATTTCCAAAATAAAGAAATTGTGCAAATAAAAGTCTCAGTTTGGTTAGAGATTCTGGACATGCGCAGACTTATCCCTTCTCTTATACACATGGCTTTCATGCATGGATATGCACCATTATAGAATAAAATTAAATAAATAAACATGTGGCTTTGAATTCGGTCTCCGACAGGTCGTATGCTGCCTTGTAATCCGAGTGTCAGCCTACAAACTAGTTGACGCAGGTTCGATCCGCGCCATCGGAATCGTTTTTATTTTCACTTTTCTTCATATTATTTATTTATTTTTTTAATTTTCAGTATAGAGAAAATTATTGTTTTTCTTTTCAAGTAGTAAAATTTTGACCAGAATTTACAAAGATTTCAATATATTATTTAAAAAAACTTCCAAAATAAAGAAATTGTGCAAATAAAAGTCTCAGTTTTGTTACAGATTCTGGGCATGCGCAGACTTATCCCTTCTATTATTCACATGGCTTTCATGCATGGATATGCACCATTATAGAATAAAAATAAATAAATAAAGACGTGGCTTTAAATTCGGTCTCCGACATGTCGTATGCTGCCTTGTGGTTCGAGTGTCGGCCTGCAAACTAGTCGACGCAGGTTCGATCCGCGCCATCGGAATCCTTTATATTTTAACTTTTCTTCATATTATTTATTTATTTATTTTTAAATTTTCAGTAAAGAGAAAATTATAGTTTTTCTTTTCAAGTAGTAAAATTTTGACCAGAATTTACTAAGATTTCAATAAATTATTTAAAAAAACTTCCAAAATAAAGAAATTGTACAAATAAAAGTCTAATTTTGGTAGAGATTCTGGGCATGCGCAGACTTATCCCTTCTCTTATACACATGGCTTTCATGCATGGATATGCACCATTATAGAATAAAATTAAATAAATAAACATGTGGCTTTAAATTCGGACTCCGACAGGTCGTATGCTGCCTTGTGGTCCGAGTGTCGGCCTGTAAACTAGTTGAAGCATTTTCGATCCGCGCCAACGGAATCCTTTTTATTTTCACTTTTAATCATATCATCAATTTATTTTTTTAATTTTCTGTATGAAGAAAATTATTATTTTTCTTTTCAAGTAGTAAAATTTTGACCAGAATTTACAAAGATTTCAATATATTATTTAAAAAAACTTCCAAAATAAAGAAATTGTGCAAATAAAAGTCTCAGTTTTGTTACAGATTCTGGGCATGCGCAGATTTATCCCTTCTCTTATTCACATGGCCTTCATGCATGGATATGCACCATTATAGAATAAAAATAAATAAATAAACATGTGGCTTTAAATTCGGTCTCCGACAGGTCGTATGCTGCCTTGTGGTCCGAGTGTCGGCCTGTAAACTAGTTGAAGCAGGTTCGATCCGCGCCATCGGAATCATTTATATTTTCACTTTTCTTCATATTATTTATTTATTTTTTTAATTTTCAGTAAAGAGAAAATTATTGTTTTTCTTTTCAAGTAGTAAAATTTTGACCAGAATTTACAAAGATTTCAATATATTATTTAAAAAAACTTCCAAAATAAAGAAATTGTGCAAATAAAAGTCTCAGTTTGGTTAGAGATTCTGGACATGCGCAGACTTATCCCTTCTCTTATACACATGGCTTTCATGCATGGATATGCACCATTATAGAATAAAATTAAATAAATAAACATGTGGCTTTAAATTCGGTCTCCGACAGGTCGTATGCTGCCTTGTGGTCCGAGTGTCGGCCTGTAAACTAGTTGAAGCAGGTTCGATCCGCGCCATCGGAATCCTTTTTATTTTCACTTTTAATCATATCATCAATTTTTTTTTTTAATTTTCTGTATGAAGAAAATTATTATTTTTCTTTTCAAGTAGTAAAATTTTGACCAGAATTTACAAAGATTTCAATATATTATTTAAAAAAACTTCCAAAATAAAGAAATTGTGCAAATAAAAGTCTCAGTTTTGTTACAGATTCTGGGCATGCAAAGACTTATCCCTTCTCTTATTCACATGGCTTTCATGCATGGATATGCACCATTATAGAATAAAAATAAATAAATAAACATGTGGCTTTAAATTCGGTCTCCGACAGGTCGTATGCTGCCTTGTAGTCCGAGTGTCGGCCTGCAAACTAGTTGACGCAGGTTCGATCCGCGCCATCGGAATCCTTTATATTTTCACTTTTCTTCATATTATTTATTTATTTTTTTAATTTTCAGTAAAGAGAAAATTATTGTTTTTCTTTTCAAGTAGTAAAATTTTGACCAGAATTTACAAAGATTTCAATATATTATTTAAAAAAATTTCCAAAATAAAGAAATTGTGCAAATAAAAGTCTCAGTTTGGTTAGAGATTCTGGACATGCGCAGACTTATCCCTTCTCTTATACACATGGCTTTCATGCATGGATATGCACCATTATAGAAAAAATTAAATAAATAAACATGTGGCTTTGAATTCGGTCTCCGACAGGTCGTATGCTGCCTTGTAATCCGAGTGTCAGCCTACAAACTAGTTGACGCAGGTTCGATCCGCGCCATCGGAATCGTTTTTATTTTAACTTTTCTTCATATTATTTATTTATTTATTTTTAAATTTTCAGTAAAGAGAAAATTATAGTTTTTCTTTTCAAGTAGTAAAATTTTGACCAGAATTTACTAAGATTTCAATAAATTATTTAAAAAAACTTCCAAAATAAAAAAATTGTACAAATAAAAGTCTAATTTTGGTAGAGATTCTGGACATGCGCAGACTTATCCCTTCTCTTATACACATGGCTTTCATGCATGGATATGCACCATTATAGAATAAAATTAAAAAAATAAACATGTGGCTTTAAATTCGGACTCCGACAGGTCGTATGCTGCCTTGTGGTCCGAGTGTCGGCCTGTAAACTAGTTGAAGCATTTTCGATCCGCGCCAACGGAATCCTCTTTATTTTCACTTTTAATCATATCATCAATTTATTTTTTTAATTTTCTGTATGAAGAAAATTATTATTTTTCTTTTCAAGTAGTAAAATTTTGACCAGAATTTACAAAGATTTCAATATATTATTTAAAAAAACTTCCAAAATAAAGAAATTGTGCAAATAAAAGTCTCAGTTTGGTTAGAGATTCTGGACATGCGCAGACTTATCCCTTCTCTTATACACATGGCTTTCATGCATGGATATGCACCATTATAGAATAAAAATAAATAAATAAACATGTGGCTTTAAATTCGGTCTCCGACAGGTCGTATGCTGCCTTGTGGTCCGAGTGTCGGCCTGCAAACTAGTTGACGCAGGTTCGATCCGCGCCATCGGAATCCTTTATATTTTCACTTTTCTTCATATTATTAATTTTTTTTTTTAATTTTCAGTAAAGAGAAAATTATAGTTTTTCTTTTCAAGTAGTAAAATTTTGACCAGAATTTACTAAGATTTCAATAAATTATTTAAAAAAACTTCCAAAATAAAGAAATTGTACAAATAAAAGTCTCATTTTGGTAGAGATTCTGGGCATGCGCAGACTTATCCCTTCTCTTATACACATGGCTTTCATGCATGGATATGCACCATTATAGAATAAAATTAAATAAATAAACATGTGGCTTTAAATTCGGTCTCCGACAGGTCGTATGCTGCCTTGTGGTCCGAGTGTCGGCCTGTAAACTAGTTGAAGCAGGTTCGATCCGCGCCATCGGAATCCTTTTTATTTTCACTTTTAATCATATCATCAATTTATTTTTTTAATTTTCTGTATGAAGAAAATTATTATTTTTCTTTTCAAGTAGTAAAATTTTGACCAGAATTTACAAAGATTTCAATATATTATTTAAAAAAACTTCCAAAATAAAGAAATTGTGCAAATAAAAGTCTCAGTTTTGTTACAGATTCTGGGCATGCGCAGACTTATCCCTTCTCTTATTCACATGGCTTTCATGCATGGATATGCACCATTATAGAATAAAAATAAATAAATAAACATGTGGCTTTAAATTCGGTCTCCGACAGGTCGTATGCTGCCTTGTGGTCCGAGTGTCGGCCTGCAAACTAGTTGACGCAGGTTCGATCCGCGCCATCGGAATAATTTATATTTTCACTTTTCTTCATATTATTTATTTATTTTTTTAATTTTCAGTAAAGAGAAAATTTTTGTTTTTCTTTTCAAGTAGTAAAATTTTGACCAGAATTTACAAAGATTTCAATATATTATTTAAAAAAATTTCCAAAATAAAGAAATTGTGCAAATAAAATTCTCAGTTTGGTTAGAGATTCTGGACATGCGCAGACTTATCCCTTCTCTTATACACATGGCTTTCATGCATGGATATGCACCATTATAGAATAAAAATAAATAAATAAACATGTGGCTTTAAATTCGGTCTCCGACAGGTCGTATGCTGCCTTGTGGTACGAGTGTCGGCCTGCAAACTAGTTGACGCAGGTTCGATCCGCGCCATCGGAATCCTTTATATTTTCACTTTTCTTCATATTATTTATTTATTTTTTTAATTTTCAGTAGAGAGAAAATTATTGTTTTACTTTTCAAGTAGTAAAATTTTGACCAGAATTTACAAAGATTTCAATATATTATTTAAAAAAACTTTCAAAATAAAGAAATTGTAAAAAAAAAGTCTCATTTTACTTAGAGATTCTGGGCATGCGCAGACTTATCCCTTCTCTTATACACATGGCTTTCATGCATGGATATGCACCATTATAGAATAAAATTAAATAAATGAACATGTGGCTTTAAATTCGGTCTCCGACAGGTCGTATGCTGCATTGTAATCCGAGTGTAAGCCTACAAACTAGTTGACGCAGGTTCGATCCGCGCCATCGGAATCGTTTTTATTTTCACTTATCTTCATATTATTTATTTATTTTTTTAATTTTCAGTAAAGAGAAAATTATTGTTTTTCTTTTCAAGTAGTAAAATTTTGACCAGAATTTACAAAGATTTCAATATATTATTTAAAAAAACTTCCAAAATAAAGAAATTGTGCAAATAAAAGTCTCAGTTTGGTTAGAGATTCTGGACATGCGCAGACTTATCCCTTCTCTTATACACATGGCTTTCATGCATGGATATGCACCATTATAGAATAAAAATAAATAAATAAACATGTGGCTTTAAATTCGGTCTCCGACAGGTCGTATGCTGCCTTGTGGTCCGAGTGTCGGCCTATAAACTAGTTGACGCAGGTTCGATCCGCGCCATCGGAATCGTTTTTATTTTCACTTTTCTTCATATTATTTATTTATTTTTTTAATTTTCAGTATAGAGAAAATTATTGTTTTTCTTTTCAAGTAGTAAAATTTTGACCAGAATTTACAAAGATTTCAATATATTATTTAAAAAAACTTCCAAAATAAAGAAATTGTGCAAATAAAAGTCTCATTTTGGTTAGAGATTCTGGGCATGCGCAGACTTATCCCTTCTCTTATACACATGGCTTTCATGCATGGATATGCACCATTATAGAATAAAATTAAATAAATAAACATGTGGCTTTAAATTCGGTCTCCGACAGGTCGTATGCTGCCTTGTGGTCCGAGTGTGGGCCTGTAAACTAGTTGAAGAAGTTCGATCCGCGCCATCGTAATCCTTTTTATTTTCACTTTTAATCATATCATCAATTTATTTTTTTAATTTTCTGTATGAAGAAAATTATTATTTTTCTTTTCAAGTAATAAAATTTTGACCAGAATTTACAAAGATTTCAATATATTATTTAAAAAAACTTCCAAAATAAAGAAATTGTGCAAATAAAAGTCTCAGTTTTGTTACAGATTCTGGGCATGCGCAGACTTATCCCTTCTCTTATTCACATGGCTTTCATGCATGGATATGCACCATTATAGAATAAAAATAAATAAATAAACATGTGGTTTTAAATTCGGTCTCCGACAGGTCGTATGCTGCCTTGTGGTTCGAGTGTCGGCCTGCAAACTAGTCGACGCAGGTTCGATCCGCGCCATCGGAATCCTTTATATTTTCACTTTTCTTCATATTATTTATTTATTTTTTTAATTTTCAGTAAAGAGAAAATTATTGTTTTTCTTTTCAAGTAGTAAAATTTTGACCAGAATTTACAAAGATTTCAATATATTATTTAAAAAAACTTCCAAAATAAAGAAATTGTGCAAATAAAAGTCTCATTTTGGTTAGAGATTCTGGGCATGCGCAGACTTATCCCTTCTATTATACACATGGCTTTCATGCATGGATATGCACCATTATAGAATAAAATTATATAAATAAACATGTGGCTTTAAATTCGGTCTCTGACAGGTCGTATGCTGCCTTGTGGTCCGAGTGTTGGCCTGTAAACTAGTTGAAGCAGGTTCGATCCGCGCCATCATAATCCTTTATATTTTCACTTTTCTTCATATTATTTATTTATTTTTTTAATTTTCTGTATGAAGAAAATTATTATTTTTCTTTTCAAGTAGTAAAATTTTGACCAGAATTTACAAAGATTTCAATATATTATTTAAAAAAACTTCCAAAATAAAGAAATTGTGCATATAAAAGTCTCAGTTTGGTTAGAGATTCTGGGCATGCGCAGACTTATCCCTTCTCTTATTCACATGGCTTTCATGCATGGATATGCACCATTATAGAATAAAAATAAATAAATAAACATGTGGCTTTAAATTCGGTCTCCGACAGGTCGTATGCTGCCTTGTGGTTCGAGTGTCGGCCTGGAAACTAGTCGACGCAGGTTCGATCCGCGCCATCGGAATCCTTTATATTTTCACTTTTCTTCATATTATTTATTTATTTTTTTAATTTTCAGTAAAGAGAAAATTATTGTTTTTCTTTTCAAGTAGTAAAATTTTGACCAGAATTTACAAAGATTTCAATATATTATTTAAAAAAACTACCAAAATAAAGAAATTGTGCAAATAAAAGTCTCAGTTTGGTTAGAGATTCTGGGCATGCGCAGACTTATCCCTTCTCTTATACACATGGCTTTCATGCATGGATATACACCATTATAGAATAAAATTAAATAAATAAACATGTGGCTTTAAATTCGGTCTCCGACAGGTCGTATGCTGCCTTGTAGTCCGAGTGTCGGCCTACAAACTAGTTGACGCAGGTTCGATCCGCGCCATCGGAATCGTTTTTATTTTCACTTTTCTTCATATTATTTATTTATTTTTTTTAATTTTCAGTAAAGAGAAAATTATTGTTTTTCTTTTCAAGTAGTAAAATTTTGACCAGAATTTACAAAGATTTCAATATATTATTTAAAAAGACTTCCAAAATAAAGAAATTGTGCAAATAAAAGTCTCAGTTTGGTTAGAGATTCTGGACATGCGCAGACTTATCCCTTCTCTTATACACATGGCTTTCATGCATATATATGCACCAGTATAGAATAAAAATAAATAAATAAACATGTGGCTTTAAATTCGGTCTCCGACAGGTCGTATGCTGCCTTGTGGTCCGAGTGTCGGCCTGCAAACTAGTTGACGCAGGTTCGATCCGCGCCATTGGAATCCTTTATATTTTCACTTTTCTTCATATTATTTATTTATTTTTTTAATTTTCAGTAAAGAGAAAATTATTGTTTTTCTTTTCAAGTAGTAAAATTTTGACCAGAATTTACAAAGATTTCAATATATTATTTAAAAAAACTTCCAAAATAAAGAAATTGTGCAAATAAAAGTCTCATTTTGGTTAGAGATTCTGGGCATGCGCAGACTTATCCCTTCTCTTATACACATGGCTTTCATGCATATATATGCACCAGTATAGAATAAAAATAAATAAATAAACATGTGGCTTTAAATTCGGTCTCCGACAGGTCGTATGCTGCCTTGTGGTCCGAGTGTCGGCCTGCAAACTAGTCGACGCAGGTTCGATCCGCGCCATCGGAATCCTTTATATTTTCACTTTTCTTCATATTATTTATTTATTTTTTTAATTTTCAGTAAAGAGAAAATTATTGTTTTTCTTTTCAAGTAGTAAAATTTTGACCAGAATTTACAAAGATTTCAATATATTATTTAAAAAAACTTCCAAAATAAAGAAATTGTGCATATAAAAGTCTCAGTTTTGTTACAGATTCTGGGCATGCGCAGACTTATCCCTTCTCTTATTCACATGGCTTTCATGCATGGATATGCACCATTATAGAATAAAAATAAATAAATAAACATGTGGCTTTAAATTCGGTCTCCGACAGGTCGTATGCTGCCTTGTAGTCCGAGTGTCGGCCTACAAACTAGTTGACGCAGGTTCGATCCGCGCCATCGGAATCGTTTTTATTTTCACTTTTCTTCATATTATTTATTTATTTTTTTTTAATTTTCAGTAAAGAGAAAATTATTGTTTTTCGTTTCAAGTAGTAAAATTTTGACCAGAATTAACAAAGATTTCAATATATTATTTAAAAAAACTTCCAAAATAAAGAAATTATGCAAATAAAAGTCTCAGTTTGGTTAGAGATTCTGGACATGCGCAGACTTATCCCTTCTCTTATACACATGGCTTTCATGCATATATATGCACCAGTATAGAATAAAAATAAATAAATAAACATGTGGCTTTAAATTCGGTCTCCGACAGGTCGTATGCTGCCTTGTGGTCCGAGTGTCGGCCTGCAAACTAGTCGACGCAGGTTCGATCCGCGCCATCGGAATCCTTTATATTTTCACTTTTCTTCATATTATTTATTTATTTTTTTAATTTTCAGTAAAGAGAAAATTATTGTTTTTCTTTTCAAGTAGTAAAATTTTGACCAGAATTTACAAAGATTTCAATATATTATTTAAAAAAACTTCCAAAATAAAGAAATTGTGCATATAAAAGTCTCAGTTTTGTTACAGATTCTGGGCATGCGCAGACTTATCCCTTCTCTTATTCACATGGCTTTCATGCATGGATATGCACCATTATAGAATAAAAATAAATAAATAAACATGTGGCTTTAAATTCTTTCTCCGACAGGTCGTATGCTGCCTTGTGGTTCGAGTGTCGGCCTACAAACTAGTTGACGCAGGTTCGATCCGCGCCATCGGAATCGTTTTTATTTTCACTTTTCTTCATATTATTTATTTATTTTTTTTAATTTTCAGTAAAGAGAAAATTATTGTTTTTCTTTTTAAGTAGTAAAATTTTGACCAGGATTTACAAAGATTTCAATATATTATTTAAAAAAACTTCCAAAATAAAGAAATTGTGCAAATAAAAGTCTCAGATTGGTTAGAGATTCTGGACATGCGCAGACTTATCCCTTCTCTTATACACATGGCTTTCATGCATATATATGCACCAGTATAGAATAAAAATAAATAAATAAACATGTGGCTTTAAATTCGGTCTCCGACAGGTCGTATGCTGCCTTGTGGTCCGAGTGTCGGCCTGCAAACTAGTCGACGCAGGTTCGATCCGCGCCATCGGAATCCTTTATATTTTTACTTTTCTTCATATTATTTATTTATTTTTTTAATTTTCAGTAAAGAGAAAATTATAATTTTTCTTTTCAAGTAGTAAAATTTTGACCAGAATTTACAAAGATTTCAATATATTATTTAAAAAAACTACCAAAATAAAGAAATTGTGCAAATTAAAGTCTCAGTTTGGTTCGAGATTCTGGGCATGCGCAGACTTATCCCTTCTCTTATACACATGGCTTTCATGCATGGATATACACCATTATAGAATAAAAATAAATAAATAAACATGTGGCTTTAAATTCGGTGTCCGACATGTCGTATGCTGCCTTGTGGTCCGAGTGTTGGCCTGCAAACTAGTCGACGCAGGTTCGATCCGCGCCATCGGAATCCTTTATATTTTCACTTTTCTTCATATTATTTATTTATTTTTTTAATTTTCAGAAAAGAGAAAATTATTGTTTTTCTTTTCAAGTAGTAAAATTTTGACCAGAATTTACAAAGATTTCAATATATTATTTAAAAAAACTTCCAAAATAAAGAAATTGTGCATATAAAAGTCTCAGTTTTGTTACAGATTCTGGGCATGCGCAGACTTATCCCTTCTCTTATTCACATGGCTTTCATGCATGGATATGCACCATTATAGAATAAAAATAAATAAATAAACATGTGGCTTTAAATTCGGTCTCCGACAGGTCGTATGCTGCCTTGTAGTCCGAGTGTCGGCCTACAAACTAGTTGACGCAGGTTCGATCCGCGCCATCATAATCCTTTTTATTTTCACTTTTCTTCATATTATTTATTTATTTTTTTTAATTTTCTGTATGAAGAAAATTATTATTTTTCTTTTCAAGTAGTAAAATTTTGACCAGAATTTACAAAGATTTCAATATATTATTTAAAAAAACTTCCAAAATAAAGAAATTGTGCATATAAAAGTCTCAGTTTTGTTACAGATTCTGGGCATGCGCAGACTTATCCCTTCTCTTATTCACATGGCTTTCATGCATGGATATGCACCATTATACAATAAAAATAAATAAATAAACATGTGGCTTTAAATTCGGTCTCCGACAGGTCGTATGCTGCCTTGTAGTCCGAGTGTCGGCCTACAAACTAGTTGACGCAGGTTCGATCCGCGCCATCGGAATCGTTTTTATTTTCACTTTTCTTCATATTATTTATTTATTTTTTTTAATTTTCAGTAAAGAGAAAATTATTGTTTTTCTTTTCAAGTAGTAAAATTTTGACCAGAATTTACAAAGATTTCAATATATTATTTAAAAAAACTTCCAAAATAAAGAAATTGTGCAAATAAAAGTCTCAGTTTGGTTAGAGATTCTGGACATGCGCAGACTTATCCGTTCTCTTATACACATGGCTTTCATGCATATATATGCACCAGTATAGAATAAAAATAAATAAATAAACATGTGGCTTTAAATTCGGTCTCCGACAGGTCGTATGCTGCCTTGTGGTCCGAGTGTCGGCCTGCAAACTAGTCGACGCAGGTTCGATCCGCGCCATCGGAATCCTTTATATTTTCACTTTTCTTCATATTATTTATTTATTTTTTTAATTTTCAGTAAAGAGAAAATTATTGTTTTTCTTTTCAAGTAGTAAAATTTTGACCGGAATTTACAAAGATTTTAATATATTATTTAAAAAAACTTCCAAAATAAAGAAATTGTGCAAATAAAAGTCTCAGTTTGGTTAGAGATTCTGGACATGCGCAGACTTATCCCTTCTCTTATACACATGGCTTTCATGCATATATATGCACCAGTATAGAATAAAAATAAATAAATAAACATGTGGCTTTAAATTCGGTCTCCGACAGGTCGTATGCTGCCTTGTGGTCCGAGTGTCGGCCTGCAAACTAGTTGACGCAGGTTCGATCCGCGCCATTGGAATCCTTTATCTTTTCACTTTTCTTCATATTATTTATTTATTTTTTTAATTTTCAGTAAAGAGAAAATTATTGTTTTTCTTTTCAAGTAGTAAAATTTTGACCAGAATTTACAAAGATTTCAATATATTATTTAAAAAAACTTCCAAAATAAAGAAATTGTGCAAATAAAAGTCTCATTTTGGTTAGAGATTCTGGGCATGCGCAGACTTATCCCTTCTCTTATACACATGGCTTTCATGCATGGATATGCACCATTATAGAATAAAATTAAATAAATAAACATGTGGCTATAAATTCGGTCTCCGACAGGTCGTATGCTGCCTTGTGGTCCGAGTGTTGGCCTGTAAACTAGTTGAAGCAGGTTCGATCCGCGCCATCATAATCCTTTTTATTTTCACTTTTAATCATATCATCAATTTATTTTTTTAATTTTCTGTATGAAGAAAATTATTATTTTTCTTTTCAAGTAGTAAAATTTTGACCAGAATTTACAAAGATTTCAATATATTATTTAAAAAAACTTCCAAAATAAAGAAATTGTGCAAATAAAAGTCTCAGTTTTGTAACAGATTCTGGGCATGCGCAGACTTATCCCTTCTCTTATTCACATGGCTTTCATGCATGGATATGCACCATTATAGAATAAAAATAAATAAATAAACAAGTGGCTTTAAATTCGGTCTCCGACAGGTCGTATGCTGCCTTGTGGTCCGAGTGTCGGCCTGCAAACTAGTCGACGCAGGTTCGATCCGCGCCATCGGAATCCTTTATATTTTCACTTTTCTTCATATTATTTATTTATTTTTTTAATTTTCAGTAAAGAGAAAATTATTGTTTTTCTTTTCAAGTAGTAAAATTTTGACCGGAATTTACAAAGATTTACATATATTATTTAAAAAAACTTCCAAAATAAAGAAATTGTGCAAATAAAAGTCTCAGTTTGGTTAGAGATTCTGGACATGCGCAGACTTATCCCTTCTCTTATACACATGGCTTTCATGCATATATATGCACCAGTATAGAATAAAAATAAATAAATAAACATGTGGCTTTAAATTCGGTCTCCGACAGGTCGTATGCTGCCTTGTGGTCCGAGTGTCGGCCTGCAAACTAGTTGACGCAGGTTCGATCCGCGCCATTGGAATCCTTTATCTTTTCACTTTTCTTCATATTATTTATTTATTTTTTTAATTTTCAGTAAAGAGAAAATTATTGTTTTTCTTTTCAAGTAGTAAAATTTTGACCAGAATTTACAAAGATTTCAATATATTATTTAAAAAAACTTCCAAAATAAAGAAATTGTGCAAATAAAAGTCTCATTTTGGTTAGAGATTCTGGGCATGCGCAGACTTATCCCTTCTCTTATACACATGGCTTTCATGCATGGATATGCACCATTATAGAATAAAATTAAATAAATAAACATGTGGCTATAAATTCGGTCTCCGACAGGTCGTATGCTGCCTTGTGGTCCGAGTGTTGGCCTGTAAACTAGTTGAAGCAGGTTCGATCCGCGCCATCATAATCCTTTTTATTTTCACTTTTAATCATATCATCAATTTATTTTTTTAATTTTCTGTATGAAGAAAATTATTATTTTTCTTTTCAAGTAGTAAAATTTTGACCAGAATTTACAAAGATTTCAATATATTATTTAAAAAAACTTCCAAAATAAAGAAATTGTGCAAATAAAAGTCTCAGTTTTGTTACAGATTCTGGGCATGCGCAGACTTATCCCTTCTCTTATTCACATGGCTTTCATGCATGGATATGCACCATTATAGAATAAAAATAAATAAATAAACAAGTGGCTTTAAATTCGGTCTCCGACAGGTCGTATGCTGCCTTGTAGTTCGAGTGTCGGCCTGCAAACTAGTCGACGCAGGTTCGATCCGCGCCATCGGAATCCTTTATATTTTCACTTTTCTTCATATTATTTATTTATTTTTTTTAATTTTCAGTAAAGAGAAAATTATTGTTTTTCTTTTCAAGTAGTAAAATTTTGACCAGAATTTACAAAGATTTCAATATATTATTTAAAAAAACTACCAAAATAAAGAAATTGTGCAAATAAAAGTCTCAGTTTGGTTAGAGATTCTGGGCATGCGCAGACTTATCCCTTCTCTTATACACATGGCTTTCATGCATGGATATACACCATTATAGAATAAAATTAAATAAATAAACATGTGGCTTTAAATTCGGTCTCCAACAGGTCGTATGCTGCCTTGTAGTCCGAGTGTCGGCCTACAAACTAGTTGACGCAGGTTCGATCAGCGCCATCGGAATCGTTTTTATTTTCACTTTCCTTCATATTATTTATTTATTTTTTTTAATTTTCAATATAGAGAAAATTATTGTTTTTCTTTTCAAGTAGTAAAATTTTGACCAGAATTTACAAAGGTTTCAATATATTATTTAAAAAAACTTCCAAAATAAAGAAATTGTGCAAATAAAAGTCTCAGTTTGGGTAGAGATTCTGGACATGCGCAGACTTATCCGTTCTCTTATACACATGGCTTTCATGCATATATATGCACCAGTATAGAATAAAAATAAATAAATAAACATGTGGCTTTAAATTCGGTCTCCGACAGGTCGTATGCTGCCTTGTGGTCCGAGTGTCGGCCTGCAAACTAGTCGACGCAGGTTCGATCCGCGCCATCGGAATCCTTTATATTTTCACTTTTCTTCATATTATTTATTTATTTTTTTAATTTTCAGTAAAGAGAAAATTATTGTTTTTCTTTTCAAGTAGTAAAATTTTGACCGGAATTTACAAAGATTTCAATATATTATTTAAAAAAACTTCCAAAATAAAGAAATTGTGCAAATAAAAGTCTCAGTTTGGTTAGAGATTCTGGACATGCGCAGACTTATCCCTTCTCTTATACACATGGCTTTCATGCATATATATGCACCAGTATAGAATAAAAATAAATAAATAAACATGTGGCTTTAAATTCGGTCTCCGACAGGTCGTATGCTGCCTTGTGGTCCGAGTGTCGGCCTGCAAACTAGTTGACGCAGGTTCGATCCGCGCCATTGGAATCCTTTATCTTTTCACTTTTCTTCATATTATTTATTTATTTTTTTAATTTTCAGTAAAGAGAAAATTATTGTTTTTCTTTTCAAGTAGTAAAATTTTGACCAGAATTTACAAAGATTTCAATATATTATTTAAAAAAACTTCCAAAATAAAGAAATTGTGCAAATAAAAGTCTCATTTTGGTTAGAGATTCTGGGCATGCGCAGACTTATCCCTTCTCTTATACACATGGCTTTCATGCATGGATATGCACCATTATAGAATAAAATTAAATAAATAAACATGTGGCTATAAATTCGGTCTCCGACAGGTCGTATGCTGCCTTGTGGTCCGAGTGTTGGCCTGTAAACTAGTTGAAGCAGGTTCGATCCGCGCCATCATAATCCTTTTTATTTTCACTTTTAATCATATCATCAATTTATTTTTTTAATTTTCTGTATGAAGAAAATTATTATTTTTCTTTTCAAGTAGTAAAATTTTGACCAGAATTTACAAAGATTTCAATATATTATTTAAAAAAACTTCCAAAATAAAGAAATTGTGCAAATAAAAGTCTCAGTTTTGTAACAGATTCTGGGCATGCGCAGACTTATCCCTTCTCTTATTCACATGGCTTTCATGCATGGATATGCACCATTATAGAATAAAAATAAATAAATAAACAAGTGGCTTTAAATTCGGTCTCCGACAGGTCGTATGCTGCCTTGTGGTTCGAGTGTCGGCCTGCAAACTAGTCGACGCAGGTTCGATCCGCGCCATCGGAATCCTTTATATTTTCACTTTTCTTCATATTATTTATTTATTTTTTTAATTTTCAGTAAAGAGAAAATTATTGTTTTTCTTTTCAAGTAGTAAAATTTTGACCAGAATTTACAAAGATTTCAATATATTATTTAAAAAAACTACCAAAATAAAGAAATTGTGCAAATAAAAGTCTCAGTTTGGTTAGAGATTCTGGGCATGCGCAGACTTATCCCTTCTCTTATACACATGGCTTTCATGCATGGATATACACCATTATAGAATAAAATTAAATAAATAAACATGTGGCTTTAAATTCGGTCTCCAACAGGTCGTATGCTGCCTTGTAGTCCGAGTGTCGGCCTACAAACTAGTTGACGCAGGTTCGATCAGCGCCATCGGAATCGTTTTTATTTTCACTTTCCTTCATATTATTTATTTATTTTTTTTAATTTTCAATATAGAGAAAATTATTGTTTTTCTTTTCAAGTAGTAAAATTTTGACCAGAATTTACAAAGGTTTCAATATATTATTTAAAAAAACTTCCAAAATAAAGAAATTGTGCAAATAAAAGTCTCAGTTTGGGTAGAGATTCTGGACATGCGCAGACTTATCCGTTCTCTTATACACATGGCTTTCATGCATGGATATGCACCATTATAGAATAAAATTAAATAAATAAACATGTGGCTATAAATTCGGTCTCCGACAGGTCGTATGCTGCCTTGTGGTCCGAGTGTTGGCCTGTAAACTAGTTGAAGCAGGTTCGATCCGCGCCATCATAATCCTTTTTATTTTCACTTTTAATCATATCATCAATTTATTTTTTTAATTTTCTGTATGAAGAAAATTATTATTTTTCTTTTCAAGTAGTAAAATTTTGACCAGAATTTACAAAGATTTCAATATATTATTTAAAAAAACTTCCAAAATAAAGAAATTGTGCAAATAAAAGTCTCAGTTTTGTTACAGATTCTGGGCATGCGCAGACTTATCCCTTCTCTTATTCACATGGCTTTCATGCATGGATATGCACCATTATAGAATAAAAATAAATAAATAAACAAGTGGCTTTAAATTCGGTCTCCGACAGGTCGTATGCTGCCTTGTGGTTCGAGTGTCGGCCTGCAAACTAGTCGACGCAGGTTCGATCCGCGCCATCGGAATCCTTTATATTTTCACTTTTCTTCATATTATTTATTTATTTTTTTAATTTTCAGTAAAGAGAAAATTATTGTTTTTCTTTTCAAGTAGTAAAATTTTGACCAGAATTTACAAAGATTTCAATATATTATTTAAAAAAACTACCAAAATAAAGAAATTGTGCAAATAAAAGTCTCAGTTTGGTTAGAGATTCTGGGCATGCGCAGACTTATCCCTTCTCTTATACACATGGCTTTCATGCATGGATATACACCATTATAGAATAAAATTAAATAAATAAACATGTGGCTTTAAATTCGGTCTCCAACAGGTCGTATGCTGCCTTGTAGTCCGAGTGTCGGCCTACAAACTAGTTGACGCAGGTTCGATCAGCGCCATCGGAATCGTTTTTATTTTCACTTTCCTTCATATTATTTATTTATTTTTTTTAATTTTCAATATAGAGAAAATTATTGTTTTTCTTTTCAAGTAGTAAAATTTTGACCAGAATTTACAAAGGTTTCAATATATTATTTAAAAAAACTTCCAAAATAAAGAAATTGTGCAAATAAAAGTCTCAGTTTGGGTAGAGATTCTGGACATGCGCAGACTTATCCGTTCTCTTATACACATGGCTTTCATGCATATATATGCACCAGTATAGAATAAAAATAAATAAATAAACATGTGGCTTTAAATTCGGTCTCCGACAGGTCGTATGCTGCCTTGTGGTCCGAGTGTCGGCCTGCAAACTAGTCGACGCAGGTTCGATCCGCGCCATCGGAATCCTTTATATTTTCACTTTTCTTCATATTATTTATTTATTTTTTTAATTTTCAGTAAAGAGAAAATTATTGTTTTTCTTTTCAAGTAGTAAAATTTTGACCGGAATTTACAAAGATTTCAATATATTATTTAAAAAAACTTCCAAAATAAAGAAATTGTGCAAATAAAAGTCTCAGTTTGGTTAGAGATTCTGGACATGCGCAGACTTATCCCTTCTCTTATACACATGGCTTTCATGCATATATATGCACCAGTATAGAATAAAAATAAATAAATAAACATGTGGCTTTAAATTCGGTCTCCGACAGGTCGTATGCTGCCTTGTGGTCCGAGTGTCGGCCTGCAAACTAGTTGACGCAGGTTCGATCCGCGCCATTGGAATCCTTTATATTTTCACTTTTCTTCATATTATTTATTTATTTTTTTAATTTTCAGTAAAGAGAAAATTATTGTTTTTCCTTTCAAGTAGTAAAATTTTGACCAGAATTTACAAAGATTTCAATATATTATTTAAAAAAACTTCCAAAATTAAGAAATTGTGCAAATAAAAGTCTCATTTTGGTTAGAGATTCTGGGCATGCGCAGACTTATCCCTTCTCTTATACACATGAATTCATGCATGGATATGCACCATTATAGAATAAAATTAAATAAATAAACATGTGGCTATAAATTCGGTCTCCGACAGGTCGTATGCTGCCTTGTGGTCCGAGTGTTGGCCTGTAAACTAGTTGAAGCAGGTTCGATCCGCGCCATCATAATCCTTTTTATTTTCACTTTTAATCATATCATCAATTTATTTTTTTAATTTTCTGTATGAAGAAAATTATTATTTTTCTTTTCAAGTAGTAAAATTTTGACCAGAATTTACAAAGATTTCAATATATTATTTAAAAAAACTTCCAAAATAAAGAAATTGTGCATATAAAAGTCTCAGTTTTGTTACAGATTCTGGGCATGCGCAGACTTATCCCTTCTCTTATTCACATGGCTTTCATGCATGGATATGCACCATTATAGAATAAAAATAAATAAATAAACATGTGGCTTTAAATTCGGTCTCCGACAGGTCGTATGCTGCCTTGTAGTCCGATTGTCGGCCTACAAACTAGTTGACGCAGGTTCGATCCGCGCCATCGGAATCGTTTTTATTTTCACTTTTCTTCATATTATTTATTTATTTTTTTTAATTTTCAGTAAAGAGAAAATTATTGTTTTTCTTTTCAAGTAGTAAAATTTTGACCAGAATTTACAAAGATTTCAATATATTATTTAAAAAAACTTCCAAAATAAAGAAATTGTGCAAATAAAAGTCTCAGTTTGGTTAGAGATTCTGGACATGCGCAGACTTATCCGTTCTCTTATACACATGGCTTTCATGCATATATATGCACCAGTATAGAATAAAAATAAATAAATAAACATGTGGCTTTAAATTCGGTCTCCGACAGGTCGTATGCTGCCTTGTGGTCCGAGTGTCGGCCTGCAAACTAGTCGACGCAGGTTCGATCCGCGCCATCGGAATCCTTTATATTTTCACTTTTCTTCATATTATTTATTTATTTTTTTAATTTTCAGTAAAGAGAAAATTATTGTTTTTCTTTTCAAGTAGTAAAATTTTGACCGGAATTTACAAAGATTTCAATATATTATTTAAAAAAACTTCCAAAATAAAGAAATTGTGCAAATAAAAGTCTCAGTTTGGTTAGAGATTCTGGACATGCGCAGACTTATCCCTTCTCTTATACACATGGCTTTCATGCATATATATGCACCAGTATAGAATAAAAATAAATAAATAAACATGTGGCTTTAAATTCGGTCTCCGACAGGTCGTATGCTGCCTTGTGGTCCGAGTGTCGGCCTGCAAACTAGTTGACGCAGGTTCGATCCGCGCCATTGGAATCCTTTATCTTTTCACTTTTCTTCATATTATTTATTTATTTTTTTAATTTTCAGTAAAGAGAAAATTATTGTTTTTCTTTTCAAGTAGTAAAATTTTGACCAGAATTTACAAAGATTTCAATATATTATTTAAAAAAACTTCCAAAATAAAGAAATTGTGCAAATAAAAGTCTCAGTTTGGTTAGAGATTCTGGACATGCGCAGACTTATCCCTTCTCTTATACACATGGCTTTCATGCATATATATGCACCAGTATAGAATAAAAATAAATAAATAAACATGTGGCTTTAAATTCGGTCTCCGACAGGTCGTATGCTGCCTTGTGGTCCGAGTGTCGGCCTGCAAACTAGTTGACGCAGGTTCGATCCGCGCCATCGGAATCCTTTATATTTTCACTTTTCTTCATATTATTTATTTATTTTTTTAATTTTCAGTAAAGAGAAAATTATTGTTTTTCTTTTCAAGTAGTAAAATTTTGACCAGAATTTACAAAGATTTCAATATATTATTTAAAAAAACTTCCAAAATAAAGAAATTGTGCATATAAAAGTCTCAGTTTTGTTACAGATTCTGGGCATGCGCAGACTTATCCCTTCTCTTATTCACATGGCTTTCATGCATGGATATGCACCATTATAGAATAAAAATAAATAAATAAACATGTGGCTTTAAATTCGGTCTCCGACAGGTCGTATGCTGCCTTGTAGTCCGAGTGTCGGCCTACAAACTAGTTGACGCAGGTTCGATCCGCGCCATCATAATCCTTTTTATTTTCACTTTTCTTCATATTATTTATTTATTTTTTTTAATTTTCTGTATGAAGAAAATTATTATTTTTCTTTTCAAGTAGTAAAATTTTGACCAGAATTTACAAAGATTTCAATATATTATTTAAAAAAACTTCCAAAATAAAGAAATTGTGCATATAAAAGTCTCAGTTTTGTTACAGATTCTGGGCATGCGCAGACTTATCCTTTCTCTTATTCACATGGCTTTCATGCATGGATATGCACCATTATAGAATAAAAATAAATAAATAAACATGTGGCTTTAAATTCGGTCTCCGACAGGTCGTATGCTGCCTTGTAGTCCGATTGTCGGCCTACAAACTAGTTGACGCAGGTTCGATCCGCGCCATCGGAATCGTTTTTATTTTCACTTTTCTTCATATTATTTATTTATTTTTTTTAATTTTCAGTAAAGAGAAAATTATTGTTTTTTTTTTCAAGTAGTAAAATTTTGACCAGAATTTACAAAGATTTCAATATATTATTTAAAAAAACTTCCAAAATAAAGAAATTGTGCAAATAAAAGTCTCAGTTTGGTTAGAGATTCTGGACATGCGCAGACTTATCCGTTCTCTTATACACATGGCTTTCATGCATATATATGCACCAGTATAGAATAAAAATAAATAAATAAACATGTGGCTTTAAATTCGGTCTCCGACAGGTCGTATGCTGCCTTGTGGTCCGAGTGTCGGCCTGCAAACTAGTCGACGCAGGTTCGATCCGCGCCATCGGAATCCTTTATATTTTCACTTTTCTTCATATTATTTATTTATTTTTTTAATTTTCAGTAAAGAGAAAATTATTGTTTTTCTTTTCAAGTAGTAAAATTTTGACCGGAATTTACAAAGATTTCAATATATTATTTAAAAAAACTTCCAAAATAAAGAAATTGTGCAAATAAAAGTCTCAGTTTGGTTAGAGATTCTGGACATGCGCAGACTTATCCCTTCTCTTATACACATGGCTTTCATGCATATATATGCACCAGTATAGAATAAAAATAAATAAATAAACATGTGGCTTTAAATTCGGTCTCCGACAGGTCGTATGCTGCCTTGTGGTCCGAGTGTCGGCCTGCAAACTAGTTGACGCAGGTTCGATCCGCGCCATTGGAATCCTTTATATTTTCACTTTTCTTCATATTATTTATTTATTTTTTTAATTTTCAGTAAAGAGAAAATTATTGTTTTTCTTTTCAAGTAGTAAAATTTTGACCAGAATTTACAAAGATTTCAATATATTATTTAAAAAAACTTCCAAAATAAAGAAATTGTGCAAATAAAAGTCTCATTTTGGTTAGAGATTCTGGGCATGCGCAGACTTATCCCTTCTCTTATACACATGGCTTTCATGCATGGATATGCACCATTATAGAATAAAATTAAATAAATAAGCATGTGGCTATAAATTCGGTCTCCGACAGGTCGTATGCTGACTTGTGGTCCGAGTGTTGGCCTGTAAACTAGTTGAAGCAGGTTCGATCCGCGCCATCATAATCCTTTTTATTTTCACTTTTAATCATATCATCAATTTATTTTTTTAATTTTCTGTATGAAGAAAATTATTATTTTTCTTTTCAAGTAGTAAAATTTTGACCAGAATTTACAAAGATTTCAATATATTATTTAAAAAAACTTCCAAAATAAAGAAATTGTGCAAATAAAAGTCTCAGTTTTGTTACAGATTCTGGGCATGCGCAGACTTATCCCTTCTCTTATTCACATGGCTTTCATGCATGGATATGCAACATTATAGAATAAAAATAAATAAATAAACAAGTGGCTTTAAATTCGGTCTCCGACAGGTCGTATGCTGCCTTGTGGTTCGAGTGTCGGCCTGCAAACTAGTCGACGCAGGTTCGATCCGCGCCATCGGAATCCTTTATATTTTCACTTTTCTTCATATTATTTATTTATTTTTTTAATTTTCAGTAAAGAGAAAATTATTGTTTTTCTTTTCAAGTAGTAAAATTTTGACCAGAATTTACAAAGATTTCAATATATTATTTAAAAAAACTTCCAAAATAAAGAAATTGTGCAAATAAAAGTCTCAGTTTGGTTAGAGATTCTGGACATGCGCAGACTTATCCCTTCTCTTATACACATGGCTTTCATGCATATATATGCACCAGTATAGAATAAAAATAAATAAATAAACATGTGGCTTTAAATTCGGTCTCCGACAGGTCGTATGCTGCCTTGTGGTCCGAGTGTTGGCTTGCAAACTAGTCGACGCAGGTTCGATCCGCGCCATCGGAATCCTTTATATTTTCACTTTTCTTCATATTATTTATTTATTTTTTTAATTTTCAGTAAAGAGAAAATTATTGTTTTTCTTTTCAAGTAGTAAAATTTTGACCAGAATTTACAAAGATTTCAATATATTATTTAAAAAAACTTCCAAAATAAAGAACTTGTGCATATAAAAGTCTCAGTTTTGTTACAGATTCTGGGCATGCGCAGACTTATCCCTTCTCTTATTCACATGGCTTTCATGCATGGATATGCACCATTATAGAATAAAAATAAATAAATAAACATGTGGCTTTAAATTCGGTCTCCGACAGGTCGTATGCTGCCTTGTAGTCCGAGTGTTGGCCTACAAACTAGTTGACGCAGGTTCGATCCGCGCCATCATAATCCTTTTTATTTTCACTTTTCTTCATATTATTTATTTATTTTTTTTAATTTTCTGTATGAAGAAAATTATTATTTTTCTTTTCAAGTAGTAAAATTTTGACCAGAATTTACAAAGATTTCAATATATTATTTAAAAAAACTTCCAAAATAAAGAAATTGTGCATATAAAAGTCTCAGTTTTGTTACAGATTCTGGGCATGCGCAGACTTATCCCTTCTCTTATTCACATGGCTTTCATGCATGGATATGCACCATTATAGAATAAAAATAAATAAATAATCATGTGGCTTTAAATTCGGTCTCCGACAGGTCGTATGCTGCCTTGTAGTCCGATTGTCGGCCTACAAACTAGTTGGCGCAGGTTCGATCCGCGCCATCGGAATCGTTTTTATTTTCACTTTTCTTCATATTATTTATTTATTTTTTTTAATTTTCAGTAAAGAGAAAATTATTGTTTTTCTTTTCAAGTAGTAAAATTTTGACCAGAATTTACAAAGATTTCAATATATTATTTAAAAAACTTCCAAAATAAAGAAATTGTGCAAATAAAAGTCTCAGTTTGGTTAGAGATTCTGGACATGCGCAGACTTATCCGTTCTCTTATACACATGGCTTTCATGCATATATATGCACCAGTATAGAATAAAAATAAATAAATAAACATGTGGCTTTAAATTCGGTCTCCGACAGGTCGTATGCTGCCTTGTGGTCCGAGTGTCGGCCTGCAAACTAGTCGACGCAGGTTCGATCCGCGCCATCGGATTCCTTTATATTTTCACTTTTCTTCATATTATTTATTTATTTTTTTAATTTTCAGTAAAGAGAAAATTATTGTTTTTCTTTTCAAGTAGTAAAATTTTGACCGGAATTTACAAAGATTTCAATATATTATTTAAAAAAACTTCCAAAATAAAGAAATTGTGCAAATAAAAGTCTCAGTTTGGTTAGAGATTCTGGACATGCGCAGACTTATCCCTTCTCTTATACACATGGCTTTCATGCATATATATGCACCAGTATAGAATAAAAATAAATAAATAAACATGTGGCTTTAAATTCGGTCTCCGGCAGGTCGTATGCTGCCTTGTGGTCCCAGTGTCGGCCTGCAAACTAGTTGACGCAGGTTCGATCCGCGCCATTGGAATCCTTTATCTTTTCACTTTTCTTCATATTATTTATTTATTTTTTTAATTTTCAGTAAAGAGAAAATTATTGTTTTTCTTTTCAAGTAGTAAAATTTTGACCAGAATTTACAAAGATTTCAATATATTATTTAAAAAAACTTCCAAAATAAAGAAATTGTGCAAATAAAAGTCTCATTTTGGTTAGAGATTCTGGGCATGCGCAGACTTATCCCTTCTCTTATACACATGGCTTTCATGCATGGATATGCACCATTATAGAATAAAATTAAATAAATAAACATGTGGCTATAAATTCGGTCTCCGACAGGTCGTATGCTGCCTTGTGGTCCGAGTGTTGGCCTGTAAACTAGTTGAAGCAGGTTCGATCCGCGCCATCATAATCCTTTTTATTTTCACTTTTAATCATATCATCAATTTATTTTTTTAATTTTCTGTATGAAGAAAATTATTATTTTTCTTTTCAAGTAGTAAAATTTTGACCAGAATTTACAAAGATTTCAATATATTATTTAAAAAAACTTCCAAAATAAAGAAATTGTGCAAATAAAAGTCTCAGTTTTGTTACAGATTCTGGGCATGCGCAGACTTATCCCTTCTCTTATTCACATGGCTTTCATGCATGGATATGCACCATTATAGAATAAAAATAAATAAATAAACAAGTGGCTTTAAATTCGGTCTCCGACAGGTCGTATGCTGCCTTGTGGTTCGAGTGTCGGCCTGCAAACTAGTCGACGCAGGTTCGATCCGCGCCATCGGAATCCTTTATATTTTCACTTTTCTTCATATTATTTATTTATTTTTTTTAATTTTCAGTAAAGAGAAAATTATTGTTTTTCTTTTCAAGTAGTAAAATTTTGACCAGAATTTACAAAGATTTCAATATATTATTTAAAAAAACTACCAAAATAAAGAAATTGTGCAAATAAAAGTCTCAGTTTGGTTAGAGATTCCGGGCATGCGCAGACTTATCCCTTCTCTTATACACATGGCTTTCATGCATGGATATACACCATTATAGAATAAAATTAAATAAATAAACATGTGGCTTTAAATTCGGTCTCCGACAGGTCGTATGCTTCCTTGTGGTCCGAGTGTCGGCCTGCAAACTAGTCGACGCAGGTTCGATCCGCGCCATCGGAATCCTTTATATTTTCACTTTTCTTCATATTATTTATTTATTTTTTTAATTTTCAGTAAAGAGAAAATTATTGTTTTTCTTTTCAAGTAGTAAAATTTTGACCGGAATTTACAAAGATTTCAATATATTATTTAAAAAAACTTCCAAAATAAAGAAATTGTGCAAATAAAAGTCTCAGTTTGGTTAGAGATTCTGGACATGCGCAGACTTATCCCTTCTCTTATACACATGGCTTTCATGCATATATATGCACCAGTATAGAATAAAAATAAATAAATAAACATGTGGCTTTAAATTCGGTCTCCGACAGGTCGTATGCTGCCTTGTGGTCCGAGTGTCGGCCTGCAAACTAGTTGACGCAGGTTCGATCCGCGCCATTGGAATCCTTTATATTTTCACTTTTCTTCATATTATTTATTTATTTTTTTAATTTTCAGTAAAGAGAAAATTATTGTTTTTCTTTTCAAGTAGTAAAATTTTGACCAGAATTTACAAAGATTTCAATATATTATTTAAAAAAACTTCCAAAATAAAGAAATTGTGCAAATAAAAGTCTCATTTTGGTTAGAGATTCTGGGCATGCGCAGACTTATCCCTTCTCTTATACACATGGCTTTCATGCATGGATATGCACCATTATAGAATAAAATTAAATAAATAAACATGTGGCTATAAATTCGGTCTCCGACAGGTCGTATGCTGCCTTGTGGTCCGAGTGTTGGCCTGTAAACTAGTTGAAGCAGGTTCGATCCGCGCCATCATAATCCTTTTTATTTTCACTTTTAATCATATCATCAATTTATTTTTTTAATTTTCTGTATGAAGAAAATTATTATTTTTCTTTTCAAGTAGTAAAATTTTGACCAGAATTTACAAAGATTTCAATATATTATTTAAAAAAACTTCCAAAATAAAGAAATTGTGCAAATAAAAGTCTCAGTTTTGTTACAGATTCTGGGCATGCGCAGACTTATCCCTTCTCTTATTCACATGGCTTTCATGCATGGATATGCACCATTATAGAATAAAAATAAATAAATAAACAAGTGGCTTTAAATTCGGTCTCCGACAGGTCGTATGCTGCCTTGTGGTTCGAGTGTCGGCCTGCAAACTAGTCGACGCAGGTTCGATCCGCGCCATCGGAATCCTTTATATTTTCACTTTTCTTCATATTATTTATTTATTTTTTTAATTTTCAGTAAAGAGAAAATTATTGTTTTTCTTTTCAAGTAGTAAAATTTTGACCAGAATTTACAAAGATTTCAATATATTATTTAAAAAAACTTCCAAAATAAAGAAATTGTGCAAATAAAAGTCTCATTTTGGTTAGAGATTCTGGGCATGCGCAGACTTATCCCTTCTCTTATGCACATGGCTTTCATGCATGGATATGCACCATTATAGAATAAAATTAAATAAATAAACATGTGGCTATAAATTCGGTCTCCGACAGGTCGTATGCTGCCTTGTGGTCCGAGTGTTGGCCTGTAAACTAGTTGAAGCAGGTTCGATCCGCGCCATCATAATCCTTTTTATTTTCACTTTTAATCATATCATCAATTTATTTTTTTAATTTTCTGTATGAAGAAAATTATTATTTTTCTTTTCAAGTAGTAAAATTTTGACCAGAATTTACAAAGATTTCAATATATTATTTAAAAAAACTTCCAAAATAAAGAAATTGTGCAAATAAAAGTCTCAGTTTTGTTACAGATTCTGGGCATGCGCAGACTTATCCCTTCTCTTATTCACATGGCTTTCATGCATGGATATGCACCATTATAGAATAAAAATAAATAAATAAACAAGTGGCTTTAAATTCGGTCTCCGACAGGTCGTATGCTGCCTTGTGGTTCGAGTGTCGTTCTGCAAACTAGTCGACGCAGGTTCGATCCGCGCCATCGGAATCCTTTATATTTTCACTTTTCTTCATATTATTTATTTATTTTTTTAATTTTCAGTAAAGAGAAAATTATTGTTTTTCTTTTCAAGTAGTAAAATTTTGACCAGAATTTACAAAGATTTCAATATATTATTTAAAAAAACTACCAAAATAAAGAAATTGTGCAAATAAAAGTCTCAGTTTGGTTAGAGATTCTGGGCATGCGCAGACTTATCCCTTCTCTTATACACATGGCTTTCATGCATGGATATACACCATTATAGAATAAAATTAAATAAATAAACATGTGGCTTTAAATTCGGTCTCCAACAGGTCGTATGCTGCCTTGTAGTCCGAGTGTCGGCCTACAAACTAGTTGACGCAGGTTCGATCAGCGCCATCGGAATCGTTTTTATTTTCACTTTCCTTCATATTATTTATTTATTTTTTTTAATTTTCAATATAGAGAAAATTATTGTTTTTCTTTTCAAGTAGGAAAATTTTGACCAGAATTTACAAAGATTTCAATATATTATTTAAAAAAACTACCAAAATAAAGAAATTGTGCAAATAAAAGTCTCAGTTTGGTTAGAGATTCCGGACATGCGCAGACTTATCCCTTCTCTTATACACATGGCTTTCATGCATGGATATGCACCATTATAGAATAAAAATAAATAAATAAACATGTGGCTTTAAATTCGGTCTCCGACAGGTCGTATGCTGCCGTGTAATCCGAGTGTCAGCCTACAAACTAGTTGACGAGGGTTCGATCCGCGCCATCGGAATCGTTTTTATTTTCACTTTTCTTCATATTATTTATTTATTTTTTTAATTTTCAGTGAAGAGAAAATTATTGTTTTTCTCTTCAAGTAGTAAAATTTTGACCAGAATTTACAAAGATTTCAATATATTATTTAAAAAAACTTCCAAAATAAAGAAATTGTGCAAATAAAAGTCTCAGTTTTGTTACAGATTCTGGGCATGCGCAGACTTATCCCTTCTCTTATACACATGGCTTTCATGCATGGATATACACCATTATAGAATAAAATTAAATAAATAAACATGTGGCTTTAAATTCGGTCTCCGACAGGTCGTATGCTGCCTTGTGGTCCGAGTGATGGCCTGTAAACTAGTTGAAGCAGGTTCGATCCGCGCCATCATAATCCTTTATATTTTCACTTTTTTTCATATTATTTATTTATTTTTTTAATTTTCTGTATGAAGAAAATTATTATTTTTCTTTTCAAGTAGTAAAATTTTGACCAGAATTTACAAAGATTTCAATATATTATTTAAAAAAACTTCCAAAATAAAGAAATTGTGCATATAAAAGTCTCAGTTTGGTTAGAGATTCTGGGCATGCGCAGACTTATCCCTTCTCTTATTCACATGGCTTTCATGCATGGATATGCACCATTATAGAATAAAAATAAATAAATAAACATGTGGCTTTAAATTCGGTCTCCGACAGGTCGTATGCTGCCTTGTGGTTCGAGTGTCGGCCTGCAAACTAGTCGACGCAGGTTCGATCCGCGCCATCGGAATCCTTTATATTTTCACTTTTCTTCATATTATTTATTTATTTTTTTAATTTTCAGTAAAGAGAAAATTATTGTTTTTCTTTTCAAGTAGTAAAATTTTGACCAGAATTTACAAAGATTTCAATATATTATTTAAAAAAACTACCAAAATAAAGAAATTGTGCAAATAAAAGTCTCAGTTTGGTTAGAGATTCTGGGCATGCGCAGACTTATACCTTCTCTTATACACATGGCTTTCATGCATGGATATACACCATTATAGAATAAAATTAAATAAATAAACATGTGGCTTTAAATTCGGTCTCCGACAGGTCGTATGCTGCCTTGTGGTCCGAGTGTCGGCCTGCAAACTAGTCGACGCAGGTTCGATCCGCGCCATCGGAATCCTTTATATTTTCACTTTTCTTCATATTATTTATTTATTTTTTTAATTTTCAGTAAAGAGAAAATTATTGTTTTTCTTTTCAAGTAGTAAAATTTTGACCAGAATTTACAAAGATTTCAATATATTATTTAAAAAAACTTCCAAAATAAAGAAATTGTGCATATAAAAGTCTCAGTTTTGTTACAGATTCTGGGCATGCGCAGACTTATCCCTTCTCTTATTCACATGGCTTTCATGCATGGATATGCACCATTATAGAATAAAAATAAATAAATAAACATGTGGCTTTAAATTCGGTCTCCGACAGGTCGTATGCTGCCTTGTGGTTCGAGTGTCGGCCTACAAACTAGTTGACGCAGGTTCGATCCGCGCCATCGGAATCGCTTTTTTTTTTCACTTTTCTTCATATTATTTATTTATTTTTTTTAATTTTCAGTAAAGAGAAAATTATTGTTTTTCTTTTCAAGTAGTAAAATTTTGACCAGAATTTACAAAGATTTCAATATATTATTTATAAAAACTTCCAAAATAAAGAAATTGTGCAAATAAAAGTCTCAGTTTGGTTAGAGATTCCGGACATGCGCAGACTTATCCCTTCTCTTATACACATGGCTTTCATGCATGGATATGCACCATTATAGAATAAAAATAAATAAATAAACATGTGGCTTTAAATTCGGTCTCCGACAGGTCGTATGCTGCCGTGTAATCCGAGTGTCAGCCTACAAACTAGTTGACGAGGGTTCGATCCGCGCCATCGGAATCGTTTTTATTTTCACTTTTCTTCATATTATTTATTTATTTTTTTAATTTTCAGTGAAGAGAAAATTATTGTTTTTCTCTTCAAGTAGTAAAATTTTGACCAGAATTTACAAAGATTTCAATATATTATTTAAAAAAACTTCCAAAATAAAGAAATTGTGCAAATAAAAGTCTCAGTTTTGTTACAGATTCTGGGCATGCGCAGACTTATCCCTTCTCTTATACACATGGCTTTCATGCATGGATATACACCATTATAGAATAAAATTAAATAAATAAACATGTGGCTTTAAATTCGGTCTCCGACAGGTCGTATGCTGCCTTGTGGTCCGAGTGATGGCCTGTAAACTAGTTGAAGCAGGTTCGATCCGCGCCATCATAATCCTTTATATTTTCACTTTTTTTCATATTATTTATTTATTTTTTTAATTTTCTGTATGAAGAAAATTATTATTTTTCTTTTCAAGTAGTAAAATTTTGACCAGAATTTACAAAGATTTCAATATATTATTTAAAAAAACTTCCAAAATAAAGAAATTGTGCATATAAAAGTCTCAGTTTGGTTAGAGATTCTGGGCATGCGCAGACTTATCCCTTCTCTTATTCACATGGCTTTCATGCATGGATATGCACCATTATAGAATAAAAATAAATAAATAAACATGTGGCTTTAAATTCGGTCTCCGACAGGTCGTATGCTGCCTTGTGGTTCGAGTGTCGGCCTGCAAACTAGTCGACGCAGGTTCGATCCGCGCCATCGGAATCCTTTATATTTTCACTTTTCTTCATATTATTTATTTATTTTTTTAATTTTCAGTAAAGAGAAAATTATTGTTTTTCTTTTCAAGTAGTAAAATTTTGACCAGAATTTACAAAGATTTCAATATATTATTTAAAAAAACTACCAAAATAAAGAAATTGTGCAAATAAAAGTCTCAGTTTGGTTAGAGATTCTGGGCATGCGCAGACTTATACCTTCTCTTATACACATGGCTTTCATGCATGGATATACACCATTATAGAATAAAATTAAATAAATAAACATGTGGCTTTAAATTCGGTCTCCGACAGGTCGTATGCTGCCTTGTGGTCCGAGTGTCGGCCTGCAAACTAGTCGACGCAGGTTCGATCCGCGCCATCGGAATCCTTTATATTTTCACTTTTCTTCATATTATTTATTTATTTTTTTAATTTTCAGTAAAGAGAAAATTATTGTTTTTCTTTTCAAGTAGTAAAATTTTGACCAGAATTTACAAAGATTTCAATATATTATTTAAAAAAACTTCCAAAATAAAGAAATTGTGCATATAAAAGTCTCAGTTTTGTTACAGATTCTGGGCATGCGCAGACTTATCCCTTCTCTTATTCACATGGCTTTCATGCATGGATATGCACCATTATAGAATAAAAATAAATAAATAAACATGTGGCTTTAAATTCGGTCTCCGACAGGTCGTATGCTGCCTTGTGGTTCGAGTGTCGGCCTACAAACTAGTTGACGCAGGTTCGATCCGCGCCATCGGAATCGCTTTTTTTTTTCACTTTTCTTCATATTATTTATTTATTTTTTTTAATTTTCAGTAAAGAGAAAATTATTGTTTTTCTTTTCAAGTAGTAAAATTTTGACCAGAATTTACAAAGATTTCAATATATTATTTATAAAAACTTCCAAAATAAAGAAATTGTGCAAATAAAAGTCTCAGTTTGGTTAGAGATTCTGGACATGCGCAGACTTATCCCTTCTCTTATACACATGGCTTTCATGCATATATATGCACCAGTATAGAATAAAAATAAATAAATAAACATGTGGCTTTAAATTCGGTCTCCGACAGGTCGTATGCTGCCTTGTGGTCCGAGTGTCGGCCTGCAAACTAGTCGACGCAGGTTCGATCCGCGCCATCGGAATCCTTTATATTTTCACTTTTCTTCATATTATTTATTTATTTTTTTAATTTTCAGTAAAGAGAAAATTATTGTTTTTCTTTTCAAGTAGTAAAGTTTTGACCAGAATTTACAAAGATTTCAATATATTATTTAAAAAAAATACCAAAATAAAGAAATTGTGCAAATTAAAGTCTCAGTTTGGTTCGAGATTCTGGGCATGCGCAGACTTATCCCTTCTCTTATACACATGGCTTTCATGCATGGATATACACCATTATAGAATAAAATTAAATAAATAAACATGTGGCTTTAAATTCGGTCTCCGACAGGTCGTATGCTGCCTTGTAGTCCGAGTGTCGGCCTACAAACTAGTTGACGCAGGTTCGATCCGCGCCATCGGAATCGTTTTTATTTTCACTTTTCTTCATATTATTTATTTATTTTTTTTAATTTTCAGTAAAGAGAAAATTATTGTTTTTCTTTTCAAGCAGTAAAATTTTGACCAGAATTTACAAAGATTTCAATATATTATTTAAAAAAACTTCCAAAATAAAGAAATTGTGCAAATAAAAGTCTCAGTTTGGTTAGAGATTCTGGACATGCGCAGACTTATCCCTTCTCTTATACACATGGCTTTCATGCATATATATGCACCAGTATAGAATAAAAATAAATAAATAAACATGTGGCTTTAAATTCGGTCTCCGACAGGTCGTATGCTGCCTTGTGGTCCGAGTGTCGGCCTGCAAACTAGTCGACGCAGGTTCGATCCGCGCCATCGGAATCCTTTATATTTTCACTTTTCTTCATATTATTTATTTATTTTTTTAATTTTCAGTAAAGAGAAAATTATTGTTTTTCTTTTCAAGTAGTAAAATTTTGACCAGAATTTACAAAGATTTCAATATATTATTTAAAAAAACTACCAAAATAAAGAAATTGTGCATATAAAAGTCTCAGTTTTGTTACAGATTCTGGGCATGCGCAGACTTATCCCTTCTCTTATTCACATGGCTTTCATGCATGGATATGCACCATTATAGAATAAAAATAAATAAATAAACATGTGGCTTTAAATTCGGTCTCCGACAGGTCGTATGCTGCCTTGTAGTCCGAGTGTCGGCCTACAAACTAGTTGACGCAGGTTCGATCCGCGCCATCGGAATCGTTTTTATTTTCACTTTTCTTCATATTATTTATTTATTTTTTTTAATTTTCAGTATAGAGAAAATTATTGTTTTTCTTTTCAAGTAGTAAAATTTTGACCAGAATTTACAAAGATTTCAATATATTATTTAAAAAAACTACCAAAATAAAGAAATTGTGCAAATAAAAGTCTCAGTTTGGTTAGAGATTCCGGACATGCGCAGACTTATCCCTTCTCTTATACACATGGCTTTCATGCATGGATATGCACCATTATAGAATAAAAATAAATAAATAAACATGTGGCTTTAAATTCGGTCTCCGACAGGTCGTATGCTGCCTTGTGGTCCGAGTGTCGGCCTGCAAACTAGTTGACGCAGGTTCGATCCGCGCCATCGGAATCGTTTTTATTTTCACTTTTCTTCATATTATTTATTTATTTTTTTTAATATTCAGTAAAGAGAAAATTATTGTTTTTCTTTTCAAGTAGTAAAATTTTGACCAGAATTTACAAAGATTTCAATATATTATTTAAAAAAACTTCCAAAATAAAGAAATTGTGCAAATAAAAGTCTCAGTTTGGTTCGAGATTCTGGACATGCGCAGACTTATCCCTTCTCTTATACACATGGCTTTCATGCATATATATGCACCAGTATAGAATAAAAATAAATAAATAAACATTTGGCTTTAAATTCGGTCTCCGACAGGTCGTATGCTGCCTTGTGGTCCGAGTGTCGGCCTGCAAACTATTTGACGCAGGTTCGATCCGCGCCATTGGAATCCTTTATATTTTCACTTTTCTTCATATTATTTATTTATTTTTTTAATTTTCAGTAAAGAGAAAATTATTGTTTTTCTTTTCAAGTAGTAAAATTTTGACCAGAATTTACAAAGATTTCAATATATTATTTAAAAAAACTTCCAAAATAAAGAAATTGTGCAAATAAAAGTCTCATTTTGGTTAGAGATTCTGGGCATGCGCAGACTTATCCCTTCTCTTATACACATGGCTTTCATGCATGGATATGCACCATTATAGAATAAAATTAAATAAATAAACATGTGGCTTTAAATTCGGTCTCCGACAGGTCGTATGCTGCCTTGTGGTCCGAGTGTTGGCCTGTAAACTAGTTGAAGCAGGTTCGATCCACGCCATCATAATCCTTTTTATTTTCACTTTTAATCATATCATCAATTTATTTTTTTAATTTTCTGTATGAAGAAAATTATTATTTTTCTTTTCAAGTAGTAAAATTTTGACCAGAATTTACAAAGATTTCAATATATTATTTAAAAAAACTTCCAAAATAAAGAAATTGTGCAAATAAAAGTCTCAGTTTTGTTACAGATTCTGGGCATGCGCAGACTTATCCCTTCTCTTATTCACATGGCTTTCATGCATGGATATGCACCATTATAGAATAAAAATAAATAAATAAACATGTGGCTTTAAATTCGGTCTCCGACAGGTCGTATGCTGCCTTGTGGTTCGAGTGTCGGCCTGCAAACTAGTTGACGCAGGTTCGATCCGCGCCATCGGAATCCTTTATATTTTCACTTTTCTTCATATTATTTATTTATTTTTTTAATTTTCAGTAAAGAGAAAATTATTGTTTTTCTTTTCAAGCAGTAAAATTTTGACCAGAATTTACAAAGATTTCAATATATTATTTAAAAAAACTACCAAAATAAAGAAATTGTGCAAATAAAAGTCTCAGTTTGGTTAGAGATTCTGGGCATGCGCAGACTTATCCCTTCTCTTATACACATGACTTTCATGCATGGATATACACCATTATAGAATAAAATTAAATAAATAAACATGTGGCTTTAAATTCGGTCTCCGACAGGTCGTATGCTGCCTTGTAGTCCGAGTGTCGGCCTACAAACTAGTTGACGCAGGTTCGATCAGCGCCATCGGAATCGTTTTTATTTTCACTTTTCTTCATATTATTTATTTATTTTTTTAATTTTCAGTAAAGAGAAAATTATTGTTTTTCTCTTCAAGTAGTAAAATTTTGACCAGAATTTACAAAGATTTCAATATATTATTTAAAAAAACTTCCAAAATAAAGAAATTGTGCAAATAAAAGTCTCAGTTTGGTTAGAGATTCTGGACATGCGCACACTTATCCCTTCTCTTATACACATGGCTTTCATGCATGGATATGCACCATTATAGAATAAAAATAAATAAATAAACATGTGCCTTTAAATTCGGTCTCCGGCAGGTCGTATGCTGCCTTGTGGTCCGAGTGTCGGCCTGCAAACTAGTTGACGCAGGTTCGATCCGCGCCATCGGAATCCTTTATATTTTCACTTTTCTTCATATTATTTATATATTTTTTTCAATTTTCAGTAAAGAGAAAATTATTGTTTTTCTTTTAAAGTAGTAAAATTTTGACCAGAATTTACAAAGATTTAAATATATTATTTAAAAAACTTCCAAAATAAAGAAATTGTGCAAATAAAAGTCACAGTGATTCTGGGCACGCGCAGACTTATCCCTTCTCTTATACACATGGATTTCATGCATGGATATGCACCATTATGGAATAAAAATAAATAAAAAAACATGTGGCTTTAAATTCATTCTACGACAGGTCGTATGCTGCCTTGTGGTCTGAGTGTCGGCCTGCAAACTAGTTGACGCATTTTCGATAAGCGCCATCTGATTCCTTTTTATTTTCACTTTTCTTCATATTATTTATTTATTTCTTTAATTTTCAGTATAGAGAAAATTATTATTTTTCTTTTCAAGTAGTAAAATTTTGAAAAGAATTTACAAAGATTTCAATATATTATTTAAAAAAAACTTCCAAAATAAAGAAATTGTGCAAATAAAAGAATCAGTTTGGTTAGAGATTCTGGACATGCGCAGACTTATCCCTTCTCTTATACACATGGCTTTCATGCATATATATGCACCAGTATAGAATAAAAATAAATAAATAAACATGTGGCTTTAAATTCGGTCTCCGACAGGTCGTATGCTGCCTTGTGGTCCGAGTGTCGGCCTGCAAACTAGTTGACGCAGGTTCGATCCGCGCCATTGGAATCCTTTATATTTTCACTTTTCTTCATATTATTTATTTATTTTTTTAATTTTCAGTAAAGAGAAAATTATTGTTTTTCTTTTCAAGTAGTAAAATTTTGACCAGAATTTACAAAGATTTCAATATATTATTTAAAAAAACTTCCAAAATAAAGAAATTGTGCAAATAAAAGTCACAGTGATTCTGGGCACGCGCAGACTTATCCCTTCTCTTATACACATGGATTTCATGCATGGATATGCACCATTATAGAATAAAATTAAATAAATAAACATGTGGCTTTAAATTCGGTCTCCGACAGGTCGTATGCTGCCTTGTGGTCCGAGTGTTGGCCTGTAAACTAGTTGAAGCAGGTTCGATCCACGCCATCATAATCCTTTTTATTTTCACTTTTAATCATATCATCAATTTATTTTTTTAATTTTCTGTATGAAGAAAATTATTATTTTTCTTTTCAAGTAGTAAAATTTTGACCAGAATTTACAAAGATTTCAATATATTATTTAAAAAAACTTCCAAAATAAAGAAATTGTGCAAATAAAAGTCTCAGTTTTGTTACAGATTCTGGGCATGCGCAGACTTATCCCTTCTCTTATTCACATGGCTTTCATGCATGGATATGCACCATTATAGAATAAAAATAAATAAATAAACATGTGGCTTTAAATTCGGTCTCCGACAGGTCGTATGCTGCCTTGTGGTTCGAGTGTCGGCCTGCAAACTAGTTGACGCAGGTTCGATCCGCGCCATCGGAATCCTTTATATTTTCACTTTTCTTCATATTATTTATTTATTTTTTTAATTTTCAGTAAAGAGAAAATTATTGTTTTTCTTTTCAAGCAGTAAAATTTTGACCAGAATTTACAAAGATTTCAATATATTATTTAAAAAAACTACCAAAATAAAGAAATTGTGCAAATAAAAGTCTCAGTTTGGTTAGAGATTCTGGGCATGCGCAGACTTATCCCTTCTCTTATACACATGACTTTCATGCATGGATATACACCATTATAGAATAAAATTAAATAAATAAACATGTGGCTTTAAATTCGGTCTCCGACAGGTCGTATGCTGCCTTGTAGTCCGAGTGTCGGCCTACAAACTAGTTGACGCAGGTTCGATCAGCGCCATCGGAATCGTTTTTATTTTCACTTTTCTTCATATTATTTATTTATTTTTTTAATTTTCAGTAAAGAGAAAATTATTGTTTTTCTCTTCAAGTAGTAAAATTTTGACCAGAATTTACAAAGATTTCAATATATTATTTAAAAAAACTTCCAAAATAAAGAAATTGTGCAAATAAAAGTCTCAGTTTGGTTAGAGATTCTGGACATGCGCACACTTATCCCTTCTCTTATACACATGGCTTTCATGCATGGATATGCACCATTATAGAATAAAAATAAATAAATAAACATGTGCCTTTAAATTCGGTCTCCGGCAGGTCGTATGCTGCCTTGTGGTCCGAGTGTCGGCCTGCAAACTAGTTGACGCAGGTTCGATCCGCGCCATCGGAATCCTTTATATTTTCACTTTTCTTCATATTATTTATATATTTTTTTTAATTTTCAGTAAAGAGAAAATTATTGTTTTTCTTTTAAAGTAGTAAAATTTTGACCAGAATTTACAAAGATTTAAATATATTATTTAAAAAACTTCCAAAATAAAGAAATTGTGCAAATAAAAGTCACAGTGATTCTGGGCACGCGCAGACTTATCCCTTCTCTTATACACATGGATTTCATGCATGGATATGCACCATTATGGAATAAAAATAAATAAAAAAACATGTGGCTTTAAATTCATTCTACGACAGGTCGTATGCTGCCTTGTGGTCTGAGTGTCGGCCTGCAAACTAGTTGACGCATTTTCGATAAGCGCCATCTGATTCCTTTTTATTTTCACTTTTCTTCATATTATTTATTTATTTCTTTAATTTTCAGTATAGAGAAAATTATTATTTTTCTTTTCAAGTAGTAAAATTTTGAAAAGAATTTACAAAGATTTCAATATATTATTTAAAAAAAACTTCCAAAATAAAGAAATTGTGCAAATAAAAGAATCAGTTTGGTTAGAGATTCTGGACATGCGCAGACTTATCCCTTCTCTTATACACATGGCTTTCATGCATATATATGCACCAGTATAGAATAAAAATAAATAAATAAACATGTGGCTTTAAATTCGGTCTCCGACAGGTCGTATGCTGCCTTGTGGTCCGAGTGTCGGCCTGCAAACTAGTTGACGCAGGTTCGATCCGCGCCATTGGAATCCTTTATATTTTCACTTTTCTTCATATTATTTATTTATTTTTTTAATTTTCAGTAAAGAGAAAATTATTGTTTTTCTTTTCAAGTAGTAAAATTTTGACCAGAATTTACAAAGATTTCAATATATTATTTAAAAAAACTTCCAAAATAAAGAAATTGTGCAAATAAAAGTCACAGTGATTCTGGGCACGCGCAGACTTATCCCTTCTCTTATACACATGGATTTCATGCATGGATATGCACCATTATAGAATAAAATTAAATAAATAAACATGTGGCTTTAAATTCGGTCTCCGACAGGTCGTATGCTGCCTTGTGGTCCGAGTGTTGGCCTGTAAACTAGTTGAAGCAGGTTCGATCCACGCCATCATAATCCTTTTTATTTTCACTTTTAATCATATCATCAATTTATTTTTTTAATTTTCTGTATGAAGAAAATTATTATTTTTCTTTTCAAGTAGTAAAATTTTGACCAGAATTTACAAAGATTTCAATATATTATTTAAAAAAACTTCCAAAATAAAGAAATTGTGCAAATAAAAGTCTCAGTTTTGTTACAGATTCTGGGCATGCGCAGACTTATCCCTTCTCTTATTCACATGGCTTTCATGCATGGATATGCACCATTATAGAATAAAAATAAATAAATAAACATGTGGCTTTAAATTCGGTCTCCGACAGGTCGTATGCTGCCTTGTGGTTCGAGTGTCGGCCTGCAAACTAGTTGACGCAGGTTCGATCCGCGCCATCGGAATCCTTTATATTTTCACTTTTCTTCATATTATTTATTTATTTTTTTAATTTTCAGTAAAGAGAAAATTATTGTTTTTCTTTTCAAGTAGTAAAATTTTGACCAGAATTTACAAAGATTTAAATATATTATTTAAAAAACTTCCAAAATAAAGAAATTGTGCAAATAAAAGTCACAGTGATTCTCGGCACGCGCAGACTTATCCCTTCTCTTATACACATGGATTTCATGCATGGATATGCACCATTATGGAATAAAAATAAATAAAAAAACATGTGGCTTTAAATTCGTTCTACGACAGGTCGTATGCTGCCTTGTGGTCTGAGTGTCGGCCTGCAAACTAGTTGACGCATTTTCGATAAGCGCCATCTGATTCCTTTTTATTTTCACTTTTCTTCATATTATTTATTTATTTCTTTAATTTTCAGTATAGAGAAAATTATTATTTTTCTTTTCAAGTAGTAAAATTTTGAAAAGAATTTACAAAGATTTCAATATATTATTTAAAAAAACTTCCAAAATAAAGAAATTGTGCAAATAAAAGTCTCAGTTTGGTTAGAGATTCTGGACATGCGCAGACTTATCCCTTCTCTTATACACATGGCTTTCATGCATGGATATGCACCATTATAGAATAAAATTAAATAAATAAACATGTGGCTTTAAATTCGGTCTCCGACAGGTCGTATGCTGCCTTGTGGTCCGAGTGTTGGCCTGTAAACTAGTTGAAGCAGGTTCGATCCACGCCATCATAATCCTTTTTATTTTCACTTTTAATCATATCATCAATTTATTTTTTTAATTTTCTGTATGAAGAAAATTATTATTTTTCTTTTCAAGTAGTAAAATTTTGACCAGAATTTACAAAGATTTCAATATATTATTTAAAAAAACTTCCAAAATAAAGAAATTGTGCAAATAAAAGTCTCAGTTTGGTTAGAGATTCTGGACATGCGCACACTTATCCCTTCTCTTATACACATGGCTTTCATGCATGGATATGCACCATTATAGAATAAAAATAAATAAATAAACATGTGCCTTTAAATTCGGTCTCCGGCAGGTCGTATGCTGCCTTGTGGTCCGAGTGTCGGCCTGCAAACTAGTTGACGCAGGTTCGATCCGCGCCATCGGAATCCTTTATATTTTCACTTTTCTTCATATTATTTATATATTTTTTTTAGTTTTCAGTAAAAAGAAAATTATTGTTTTTCTTTTCAAGTAGTAAAATTTTGACCAGAATTTACAAAGATTTAAATATATTATTTAAAAAACTTCCAAAATAAAGAAATTGTGCAAATAAAAGTCACAGTGATTCTGGGCACGCGCAGACTTATCCCTTCTCTTATACACATGGATTTCATGCATGGATATGCACCATTATGGAATAAAAATAAATAAAAAAACATGTGGCTTTAAATTCGTTCTACGACAGGTCGTATGCTGCCTTGTGGTCTGAGTGTCGGCCTGCAAACTAGTTGACGCATTTTCGATAAGCGCCATCTGATTCCTTTTTATTTTCACTTTTCTTCATATTATTTATTTATTTCTTTAATTTTCAGTATAGAGAAAATTATTATTTTTCTTTTCAAGTAGTAAAATTTTGAAAAGAATTTACAAAGATTTCAATATATTATTTAAAAAAACTTCCAAAATAAAGAAATTGTGCAAATAAAAGTCTCAGTTTGGTTAGAGATTCTGGACATGCGCAGACTTATCCCTTCTCTTATACACATGGCTTTCATGCATGGATATGCACCATTATAGAATAAAATTAAATAAATAAACATGTGGCTTTAAATTCGGTCTCCGACAGGTCGTATGCTGCCTTGTGGTCCGAGTGTTGGCCTGTAAACTAGTTGAAGCAGGTTCGATCCACGCCATCATAATCCTTTTTATTTTCACTTTTAATCATATCATCAATTTATTTTTTTAATTTTCTGTATGAAGAAAATTATTATTTTTCTTTTCAAGTAGTAAAATTTTGACCAGAATTTACAAAGATTCCAATATATTATTTAAAAAAACTTCCAAAATAAAGAAATTGTGCAAATAAAAGTCTCAGTTTTGTTACAGATTCTGGGCATGCGCAGACTTATCCCTTCTCTTATTCACATGGCTTTCATGCATGGATATGCACCATTATAGAATAAAAATAAATAAATAAACATGTGGCTTTAAATTCGGTCTCCGACAGGTCGTATGCTGCCTTGTGGTTCGAGTGTCGGCCTGCAAACTAGTTGACGCAGGTTCGATCCGCGCCATCGGAATCCTTTATATTTTCACTTTTCTTCATATTATTTATTTATTTTTTTAATTTTCAGTAAAGAGAAAATTATTGTTTTTCTTTTCAAGTAGTAAAATTTTGACCAGAATTTACAAAGATTTCAATATATTATTTAAAAAAACTTCCAAAATAAAGAAATTGTGCAAATAAAAGTCTCAGTTTTGTTACAGATTCTGGGCATGCGCAGACTTATCCCTTCTCTTATTCACATGGCTTTCATGCATGGATATGCACCATTATAGAATAAAAATAAATAAATAAACATGTGGCTTTAAATTCGGTCTCCGACAGGTCGTATGCTGCCTTGTGGTTCGAGTGTCGGCCTGCAAACTAGTTGACGCAGGTTCGATCCGCGCCATCGGAATCCTTTATATTTTCACTTTTCTTCATATTATTTATTTATTTTTTTAATTTTCAGTAAAGAGAAAATTATTGTTTTTCTTTTCAAGTAGTAAAATTTTGACCAGAATTTACAAAGATTTCAATATATTATTTAAAAAAACTACCAAAATAAAGAAATTGTGCAAATAAAAGTCTCAGTTTGGTTAGAGATTCTGGGCATGCGCAGACTTATCCCTTCTCTTATACACATGGCTTTCATGCATGGATATACACCATTATAGAATAAAATTAAATAAATAAACATGTGGCTTTAAATTCGGTCTCCGACAGGTCGTATGCTGCCTTGTAGTCCGAGTGTCGGCCTACAAACTAGTTGACGCAGGTTCGATCAGCGCCATCGGAATCGTTTTTATTTTCACTTTTCTTCATATTATTTATTTATTTTTTTAATTTTCAGTAAAGAGAAAATTATTGTTTTTCTCTTCAAGTAGTAAAATTTTGACCAGAATTTACAAAGATTTCAATATATTATTTAAAAAAAACTTCCAAAATAAAGAAATTGTGCAAATAAAAGTCTCAGTTTGGTTAGAGATTCTGGACATGCGCACACTTATCCCTTCTCTTATACACATGGCTTTCATGCATGGATATGCACCATTATAGAATAAAAATAAATAAATAAACATGTGCCTTTAAATTCGGTCTCCGGCAGGTCGTATGCTGCCTTGTGGTCCGAGTGTCGGCCTGCAAACTAGTTGACGCAGGTTCGATCCGCGCCATCGGAATCCTTTATATTTTCACTTTTCTTCATATTATTTATATATTTTTTTTAATTTTCAGTAAAGAGAAAATTATTGTTTTTCTTTTCAAGTAGTAAAATTTTGACCAGAATTTACAAAGATTTAAATATATTATTTAAAAAACTTCCAAAATAAAGAAATTGTGCAAATAAAAGTCACAGTGATTCTGGGCACGCGCAGACTTATCCCTTCTCTTATACACATGGATTTCATGCATGGATATGCACCATTATGGAATAAAAATAAATAAAAAAACATGTGGCTTTAAATTCGTTCTACGACAGGTCGTATGCTGCCTTGTGGTCTGAGTGTCGGCCTGCAAACTAGTTGACGCATTTTCGATAAGCGCCATCTGATTCCTTTTTATTTTCACTTTTCTTCATATTATTTATTTATTTCTTTAATTTTCAGTATAGAGAAAATTATTATTTTTCTTTTCAAGTAGTAAAATTTTGAAAAGAATTTACAAAGATTTCAATATATTATTTAAAAAAACTTCCAAAATAAAGAAATTGTGCAAATAAAAGTCTCAGTTTGGTTAGAGATTCTGGACATGCGCAGACTTATCCCTTCTCTTATACACATGGCTTTCATGCATATATATGCACCAGTATAGAATAAAAATAAATAAATAAACATGTGGCTTTAAATTCGGTCTCCGACAGGTCGTATGCTGCCTTGTGGTCCGAGTGTCGGCCTGCAAACTAGTTGACGCAGGTTCGATCCGCGCCATTGGAATCCTTTATATTTTCACTTTTCTTCATATTATTTATTTATTTTTTTAATTTTCAGTAAAGAGAAAATTATTGTTTTTCTTTTCAAGTAGTAAAATTTTGACCAGAATTTACAAAGATTTCAATATATTATTTAAAAAAACTTCCAAAATAAAGAAATTGTGCAAATAAAAGTCTCATTTTGGTTAGAGATTCTGGGCATGCGCAGACTTATCCCTTCTCTTATACACATGGCTTTCATGCATGGATATGCACCATTATAGAATAAAATTAAATAAATAAACATGTGGCTTTAAATTCGGTCTCCGACAGGTCGTATGCTGCCTTGCGGTCCGAGTGTTGGCCTGTAAACTAGTTGAAGCAGGTTCGATCCACGCCATAATAATCCTTTTTATTTTCACTTTTAATCATATCATCAATTTATTTTTTTAATTTTCTGTATGAAGAAAATTATTATTTTTCTTTTCAAGTAGTAAAATTTTGACCAGAATTTACAAAGATTTCAATATATTATTTAAAAAAACTTCCAAAATAAAGAAATTGTGCAAATAAAAGTCTCAGTTTTGTTACAGATTCTGGGCATGCGCAGACTTATCCCTTCTCTTATTCACATGGCTTTCATGCATGGATATGCACCATTATAGAATAAAAATAAATAAATAAACATGTGGCTTTAAATTCGGTCTCCGACAGGTCGTATGCTGCCTTGTGGTTCGAGTGTCGGCCTGCAAACTAGTTGACGCAGGTTCGATCCGCGCCATCGGAATCCTTTATATTTTCACTTTTCTTCATATTATTTATTTATTTTTTTAATTTTCAGTAAAGAGAAAATTATTGTTTTTCTTTTCAAGTAGTAAAATTTTGACCAGAATTTACAAAGATTTCAATATATTATTTAAAAAAACTACCAAAATAAAGAAATTGTGCAAATAAAAGTCTCAGTTTGGTTAGAGATTCTGGGCATGCGCAGACTTATCCCTTCTCTTATACACATGGCTTTCATGCATGGATATACACCATTATAGAATAAAATTAAATAAATAAACATGTGGCTTTAAATTCGGTCTCCGACAGGTCGTATGCTGCCTTGTAGTCCGAGTGTCGGCCTACAAACTAGTTGACGCAGGTTCGATCAGCGCCATCGGAATCGTTTTTATTTTCACTTTTCTTCATATTATTTATTTATTTTTTTAATTTTCAGTAAAGAGAAAATTATTGTTTTTCTCTTCAAGTAGTAAAATTTTGACCAGAATTTACAAAGATTTCAATATATTATTTAAAAAAACTTCCAAAATAAAGAAATTGTGCAAATAAAAGTCTCAGTTTGGTTAGAGATTCTGGACATGCGCACACTTATCCCTTCTCTTATACACATGGCTTTCATGCATGGATATGCACCATTATAGAATAAAAATAAATAAATAAACATGTGCCTTTAAATTCGGTCTCCGGCAGGTCGTATGCTGCCTTGTGGTCCGAGTGTCGGCCTGCAAACTAGTTGACGCAGGTTCGATCCGCGCCATCGGAATCCTTTATATTTTCACTTTTCTTCATATTATTTATATATTTTTTTTAATTTTCAGTAAAGAGAAAATTATTGTTTTTCTTTTCAAGTAGTAAAATTTTGACCAGAATTTACAAAGATTTAAATATATTATTTAAAAAACTTCCAAAATAAAGAAATTGTGCAAATAAAAGTCACAGTGATTCTGGGCACGCGCAGACTTATCCCTTCTCTTATACACATGGATTTCATGCATGGATATGCACCATTATGGAATAAAAATAAATAAAAAAACATGTGGCTTTAAATTCGTTCTACGACAGGTCGTATGCTGCCTTGTGGTCTGAGTGTCAGCCTGCAAACTAGTTGACGCATTTTCGATAAGCGCCAACTGATTCCTTTTTATTTTCACTTTTCTTCATATTATTTATTTATTTCTTTAATTTTCAGTATAGAGAAAATTATTATTTTTCTTTTCAAGTAGTAAAATTTTGAAAAGAATTTACAAAGATTTCAATATATTATTTAAAAAAACTTCCAAAATAAAGAAATTGTGCAAATAAGAGTCTAATTTTGGTTAGAGATTCTGCCCATGCGCAGACTTATCCCTTCTCTTATACACATGGCTTTCATGCATGGATATGCACCATTATAGAATAAAAATAAATAAATAAACATGTGGCTTTAAATTCGGTCTCCGACAGGTCGTATGCTGCCTTGTGGTCCGAGTGTCGGCCTGCAAACTAGTTGACGCAGGTTCGATCCGCGCCATCGGAATCGTTTTTATTTTCACTTTTCTTCATATTATTTTTTTTTTTTTTTTTAATTTTCAGTAAAGAGAAAATTATTGTTTTTCTTTTCAAGTAGTAAAATTTTGACCAGAATTTACAAAGATTTCAATATATTATTTAAAAAAACTTCCAAAATAAAGAAATTGTGCAAATAAAAGTCTCAGTTTGGTTAGAGATTCTGGACATGCGCAGACTTATCCCTTCTCTTATACACATGTCTTTCATGCATATATATGCACCAGTATAGAATAAAAATAAATAAATAAACATGTGGCTTTAAATTCGGTCTCCGACAGGTCGTATGCTGCCTTGTGGTCCGAGTGTCGGCCTGCAAACTAGTTGACGCAGGTTCGATCCACGCCATTGGAATCCTTTATATTTTCACTTTTCTTCATATTATTTATTTATTTTTTTAATTTTCAGTAAAGAGAAAATTATTGTTTTTCTTTTCAAGTAGTAAAATTTTGACCAGAATTTACAAAGATTTCAATATATTATTTAAAAAAACTTCCAAAATAAAGAAATTGTGCAAATAAAAGTCAAAGTGATTCTGGGCATGCGCAGACTTATCCCTTCTCTTATACACATGGCTTTCATGCATGGATATGCACCATTATAGAATAAAATTAAATAAATAAACATGTGGCTTTAAATTCGGTCTCCGACAGGTCGTATGCTGCCTTGTGGTCCGAGTGTCGGCCTGTAAACTAGTTGAAGCAGGTTCGATCCGCGCCATCATAATCCTTTTTATTTTCACTTTTAATCATATCATCAATTTATTTTTTTAATTTTCTGTATGAAGAAAATTATTATTTTTCTTTTCAAGTAGTAAAATTTTGACCAGAATTTACAAAGATTTCAATATATTATTTAAAAAAACTTCCAAAATAAAGAAATTGTGCATATAAAAGTCTCAGTTTTGTTACAGATTCTGGGCATGCGCAGACTTATCCCTTCTCTTATTCACATGGCTTTCATGCATGGATATGCACCATTATAGAATAAAAATAAATAAATAAACATGTGGCTTTAAATTCGGTCTCCGACAGGTCGTATGCTGCCTTGTGGTTCGAGTGTCGGCCTGCAAACTAGTCGACGCAGGTTCGATCCGCGCCATCGGAATCGTTTTTATTTTCACTTTTCTTCATATTATTTATTTATTTTTTTTAATTTTCAGTAAAGAGAAAATTATTTTTTTTCTTTTCAAGTAGTAAAATTTTGACCAAAATTTACAAAGATTTCAATATATTATTTAAAAAAACTTCCAAAATAAAGAAATTGTGCAAATAAAAGTCTCATTTTGGTTAGAGATTCTGGACATGCGCAGACTTATCCCTTCTCTTATACACATGGCTTTCATGCATATATATGCACCATTATAGAATAAAAATAAATAAATGAACATGTGGCTTTAAATTCGGTCTCCGACAGGTCGTATGCTGCCTTGTGGTCCGAGTGTCGACCTGCAAACTAGTTGACGCAGGTTCGATCCGCGCCATCGGAATCCTTTATATTTTCACTTTTCTTCATATTATTTATTTATTTTTTTAATTTTCAGTAAAGAGAAAATTATTGTTTTTCTTTTCAAGTAGTAAAATTTTGACCAGAATTTACAAAGATTTAAATATATTATTTAAAAAAACTTCCAAAATAAAGAAATTGTGCAAATAAAAATCTCAGTTTGGTTAGAGATTCTGGGCATGCACAGACTTATCCCTTCTCTTATACACATGGCTTTCATGCATGGATATGCACCATTATAGAATAAAATTAAATAAATAAACATGTGGCTTTAAATTCGGTCTCCGACAGGTCGTATGCTGCCTTGTAGTCCGAGTGTCGGCCTACAAACTAGTTGACGCAGGTTCGATCCGCGCCATCGGAATCGTTTTTATTTTCACTTTTCTTCATATTTTTTATTTATTTTTTTAATTTTCAGTATAGAGAAAATTATTGTTTTTCTTTTCAAGTAGTAAAATTTTGACCAGAATTTACAAAGATTTCAATATATTATTTAAAAAAACTTCCAAAATAAAGAAATTGTGCAAATAAAAGTCACAGTGATTCTGGGCACGCGCAGACTTATCCCTTCTCTTATACACATGGATTTCATGCATGGATATGCACCATTATGGAATAAAAATAAATAAAAAAACATGTGGCTTTAAATTCGTTCTACGACAGGTCGTATGCTGCCTTGTGGTCTGAGTGTCGGCCTGCAAACTAGTTGACGCATTTTCGATAAGCGCCATCTGATTCCTTTTTATTTTCACTTTTCTTCATATTATTTATTTATTTTTTTAATTTTCAGTATAGAGAAAATTATTATTTTTCTTTTCAAGTAGTAAAATTTTGAAAAGAATTTACAAAGATTTCAATATATTATTTAAAAAAACTTCCAAAATAAAGAAATTGTGCAAATAAGAGTCTAATTTTGGTTAGAGATTCTGGGCATGCGCAGACGTATCCCTTCTCTTATACACATGGCTTTCATGCATGGATATGCGCCATTATAGAATAAAAATAAATAAATAAACATGCGGCTTTAAATACGGTCTCCGACAGGCCGTATGCTGCCTTGTGGTCCGAGTGTCGGCGTGCAAACTAGTGGACACAAGTTTGATCCGCGCCATCGGATTCCTTTTAATTTTAATTTTTCTTCGTATTATTTATTTATTTTTTTAATTTTCAGTATAGAGAAAATTATTATTTTTCTTTTCAAGTAGTAAAATTTTGACCAGAATTTACAAAGATTTCAATATATTATTTAAAAAAACTTCCAAAATAAAGAAATTGTGCAAATAAAAGTCTCAGTTTTGTTACAGATTCTGGGCATGCGCAGACTTATCCCTTCTCTTATTCACATGGATTTCATGCATGGATATGCACCATTATAGAATAAAAATAAATAAATAAACATGTGGCTTTAAATTCGGTCTCCGACAGGTCGTATGCTGCCTTGTGGTTCGAGTGTCGGCCTGCAAACTAGTTGACGCAGGTTCGATCCGCGCCATCGGAATCCTTTATATTTTCACTTTTCTTCATATTATTTATTTATTTTTTTAATTTTCAGTAAAGAGAAAATTATTGTTTTTCTTTTCAAGTAGTAAAATTTTGACCAGAATTTACAAAGATTTAAATATATTATTTAAAAAAACTACCAAAATAAAGAAATTGTGCAAATAAAAGTCTCAGTTTGGTTAGAGATTCTGGGCATGCGCAGACTTATCCCTTCTCTTATACACATGGCTTTCATGCATGGATATACACCATTATAGAATAAAATTAAATAAATAAACATGTGGCTTTAAATTCGGTCTCCGACAGGTCGTATGCTGCCTTGTAGTCCGAGTGTCGGCCTACAAACTAGTTGACGCAGGTTCGATCAGCGCCATCGGAATCGTTTTTATTTTCACTTTTCTTCATATTATTTATTTATTTTTTTAATTTTCAGTAAAGAGAAAATTATTGTTTTTCTCTTCAAGTAGTAAAATTTTGACCAGAATTTACAAAGATTTCAATATATTATTTAAAAAAACTTCCAAAATAAAGAAATTGTGCAAATAAAAGTCTCAGTTTGGTTAGAGATTCTGGACATGCGCACACTTATCCCTTCTCTTATACACATGGCTTTCATGCATGGATATGCACCATTATAGAATAAAAATAAATAAATAAACATGTGCCTTTAAATTCGGTCTCCGGCAGGTCGTATGCTGCCTTGTGGTCCGAGTGTCGGCCTGCAAACTAGTTGACGCAGGTTCGATCCGCGCCATCGGAATCCTTTATATTTTCACTTTTCTTCATATTATTTATATATTTTTTTTAATTTTCAGTAAAGAGAAAATTATTGTTTTTCTTTTCAAGTAGTAAAATTTTGACCAGAATTTACAAAGATTTAAATATATTATTTAAAAAACTTCCAAAATAAAGAAATTGTGCAAATAAAAGTCACAGTGATTCTGGGCACGCGCAGACTTATCCCTTCTCTTATACACATGGATTTCATGCATGGATATGCACCATTATGGAATAAAAATAAATAAAAAAACATGTGGCTTTAAATTCGTTCTACGACAGGTCGTATGCTGCCTTGTGGTCTGAGTGTCGGCCTGCAAACTAGTTGACGCATTTTCGATAAGCGCCAACTGATTCCTTTTTATTTTCACTTTTCTTCATATTATTTATTTATTTCTTTAATTTTCAGTATAGAGAAAATTATTATTTTTCTTTTCAAGTAGTAAAATTTTGAAAAGAATTTACAAAGATTTCAATATATTATTTAAAAAAACTTCCAAAATAAAGAAATTGTGCAAATAAGAGTCTAATTTTGGTTAGAGATTCTGGGCATGCGCAGACTTATCCCTTCTCTTATACACATGGCTTTCATGCATGGATATGCACCATTATAGAATAAAAATAAATAAATAAACATGTGGCTTTAAATTCGGTCTCCGACAGGTCGTATGCTGCCTTGTGGTCCGAGTGTCGGCCTGCAAACTAGTTGACGCAGGTTCGATCCGCACCATCGGAATCGTTTTTATTTTCACTTTTCTTCATATTATTTATTTTTTTTTTTTTTAATTTTCAGTAAAGAGAAAATTATTGTTTTTCTTTTCAAGTAGTAAAATTTTGACCAGAATTTACAAAGATTTCAATATATTATTTAAAAAAACTTCCAAAATAAAGAAATTGTGCAAATAAAAGTCTCAGTTTGGTTAGAGATTCTGGACATGCGCAGACTTATCCCTTCTCTTATACACATGGCTTTCATGCATATATATGCACCAGTATAGAATAAAAATAAATAAATAAACATGTGGCTTTAAATTCGGTCTCCGACAGGTCGTATGCTGCCTTGTGGTCCGAGTGTCGGCCTGCAAACTAGTTGACGCAGGTTCGATCCGCGCCATTGGAATCCTTTATATTTTCACTTTTCTTCATATTATTTATTTATTTTTTTAATTTTCAGTAAAGAGAAAATTATTGTTTTTCTTTTCAAGTAGTAAAATTTTGACCAGAATTTACAAAGATTTCAATATATTATTTAAAAAAACTTCCAAAATAAAGAAATTGTGCAAATAAAAGTCAAAGTGATTCTGGGCATGCGCAGACTTATCCCTTCTCTTATACACATGGCTTTCATGCATGGATATGCACCATTATAGAATAAAATTAAATAAATAAACATGTGGCTTTAAATTCGGTCTCCGACAGGTCGTATGCTGCCTTGTGGTCCGAGTGTCGGCCTGTAAACTAGTTGAAGCAGGTTCGATCCGCGCCATCATAATCCTTTTTATTTTCACTTTTAATCATATCATCAATTTATTTTTTTAATTTTCTGTATGAAGAAAATTATTATTTTTCTTTTCAAGTAGTAAAATTTTGACCAGAATTTACAAAGATTTCAATATATTATTTAAAAAAACTTCCAAAATAAAGAAATTGTGCATATAAAAGTCTCAGTTTTGTTACAGATTCTGAGCATGCGCAGACTTATCCCTTCTCTTATTCACATGGCTTTCATGCATGGATATGCACCATTATAGAATAAAAATAAATAAATAAACATGTGGCTTTAAATTCGGTCTCCGACAGGTCGTATGCTGCCTTGTGGTTCGAGTGTCGGCCTGCAAACTAGTCGACGCAGGTTCGATCCGCGCCATCGGAATCCTTTATATTTTCACTTTTCTTCATATTATTTATTTATTTTTTTAATTTTCAGTAAAGAGAAAATTATTGTTTTTCTTTTCAAGTAGTAAAATTTTGACCAGAATTTACAAAGATTTCAATATATTATTTAAAAAAACTACCAAAATAAAGAAATTGTGCAAATAAAAGTCTCAGTTTGGTTAGAGATTCTGGGCATGCGCAGACTTATCCCTTCTCTTATACACATGGCTTTCATGCATGGATATACACCATTAAAGAATAAAATTAAATAAATAAACATGTGGCTTTAAATTCGGTCTCCGACAGGTCGTATGCTGCCCTGTAGTCCGAGTGTCGGCCTACAAACTAGTTGACGCAGGTTCGATCCGCGCCATTGGAATCCTTTATATTTTCACTTTTCTTCATATTATTTATTTATTTTTTTAATTTTCAGTAAAGAGAAAATTATTGTTTTTCTTTTCAAGTAGTAAAATTTTGACCAGAATTTACAAAGATTTCAATATATTATTTAAAAAAACTTCCAAAATAAAGAAATTGTGCAAATAAAAGTCTCATTTTGGTTAGAGATTCTGGGCATGCGCAGACTTATCCCTTCTCTTATACACATGGCTTTCATGCATGGATATGCACCATTATAGAATAAAATTAAATAAATAAACATGTGGCTTTAAATTCGGTCTCCGACAGGTCGTATGCTGCCTTGTGGTCCGAGTGTTGGCCTGTAAACTAGTTGAAGCAGGTTCGATCCACGCCATCATAATCCTTTTTATTTTCACTTTTAATCATATCATCAATTTATTTTTTTAATTTTCTGTATGAAGAAAATTATTATTTTTCTTTTCAAGTAGTAAAATTTTGACCAGAATTTACAAAGATTTCAATATATTATTTAAAAAAACTTCCAAAATAAAGAAATTGTGCAAATAAAAGTCTCAGTTTTGTTACAGATTCTGGGCATGCGCAGACTTATCCCTTCTCTTATTCACATGGCTTTCATGCATGGATATGCACCATTATAGAATAATAATAAATAAATAAACATGTGGCTTTAAATTCGGTCTCCGACAGGTCGTATGCTGCCTTGTGGTTCGAGTGTCGGCCTGCAAACTAGTTGACGCAGGTTCGATCCGCGCCATCGGAATCCTTTATATTTTCACTTTTCTTCATATTATTTATTTATTTTTTTAATTTTCAGTAAAGAGAAAATTATTGTTTTTCTTTTCAAGTAGTAAAATTTTGACCAGAATTTACAAAGATTTCAATATATTATTTAAAAAAACTACCAAAATAAAGAAATTGTGCAAATAAAAGTCTCAGTTTGGTTAGAGATTCTGGGCATGCGCAGACTTATCCCTTCTCTTATACACATGGCTTTCATGCATGGATATACACCATTATAGAATAAAATTAAATAAATAAACATGTGGCTTTAAATTCGGTCTCCGACAGGTCGTATGCTGCCTTGTAGTCCGAGTGTCGGCCTACAAACTAGTTGACGCAGGTTCGATCAGCGCCATCGGAATCGTTTTTATTTTCACTTTTCTTCATATTATTTATTTATTTTTTTAATTTTCAGTAAAGAGAAAATTATTGTTTTTCTCTTCAAGTAGTAAAATTTTGACCAGAATTTACAAAGATTTCAATATATTATTTAAAAAAACTTCCAAAATAAAGAAATTGTGCAAATAAAAGTCTCAGTTTGGTTAGAGATTCTGGACATGCGCACACTTATCCCTTCTCTTATACACATGGCTTTCATGCATGGATATGCACCATTATAGAATAAAAATAAATAAATAAACATGTGCCTTTAAATTCGGTCTCCGGCAGGTCGTATGCTGCCTTGTGGTCCGAGTGTCGGCCTGCAAACTAGTTGACGCAGGTTCGATCCGCGCCATCGGAATCCTTTATATTTTCACTTTTCTTCATATTATTTATATATTTTTTTTAATTTTCAGTAAAGAGAAAATTATTGTTTTTCTTTTCAAGTAGTAAAATTTTGACCAGAATTTACAAAGATTTAAATATATTATTTAAAAAACTTCCAAAATAAAGAAATTGTGCAAATAAAAGTCACAGTGATTCTGGGCACGCGCAGACTTATCCCTTCTCTTATACACATGGATTTCATGCATGGATATGCACCATTATGGAATAAAAATAAATAAAAAAACATGTGGCTTTAAATTCGTTCTACGACAGGTCGTATGCTGCCTTGTGGTCTGAGTGTCGGCCTGCAAACTAGTTGACGCATTTTCGATAAGCGCCAACTGATTCCTTTTTATTTTCACTTTTCTTCATATTATTTATTTATTTCTTTAATTTTCAGTATAGAGAAAATTATTATTTTTCTTTTCAAGTAGTAAAATTTTGAAAAGAATTTACAAAGATTTCAATATATTATTTAAAAAAACTTCCAAAATAAAGAAATTGTGCAAATAAGAGTCTAATTTTGGTTAGAGATTCTGGGCATGCGCAGACTTATCCCTTCTCTTATACACATGGCTTTCATGCATGGATATGCACCATTATAGAATAAAAATAAATAAATAAACATGTGGCTTTAAATTCGGTCTCCGACAGGTCGTATGCTGCCTTGTGGTCCGAGTGTCGGCCTGCAAACTAGTTGACGCAGGTTCGATCCGCGCCATCGGAATCGTTTTTATTTTCACTTTTCTTCATATTATTTATTATTTTTTTTTTTTTAATTTTCAGTAAAGAGAAAATTATTGTTTTTCTTTTCAAGTAGTAAAATTTTGACCAGAATTTACAAAGATTTCAATATATTATTTAAAAAAACTTCCAAAATAAAGAAATTGTGCAAATAAAAGTCTCAGTTTGGTTAGAGATTCTGGACATGCGCAGACTTATCCCTTCTCTTATACACATGGCTTTCATGCATATATATGCACCAGTATAGAATAAAAATAAATAAATAAACATGTGGCTTTAAATTCGGTCTCCGACAGGTCGTATGCTGCCTTGTGGTCCGAGTGTCGGCCTGCAAACTAGTTGACGCAGGTTCGATCCGCGCCATTGGAATCCTTTATATTTTCACTTTTCTTCATATTATTTATTTATTTTTTTAATTTTCAGTAAAGAGAAAATTATTGTTTTTCTTTTCAAGTAGTAAAATTTTGACCAGAATTTACAAAGATTTCAATATATTATTTAAAAAAACTTCCAAAATAAAGAAATTGTGCAAATAAAAGTCAAAGTGATTCTGGGCATGCGCAGACTTATCCCTTCTCTTATACACATGGCTTTCATGCATGGATATGCACCATTATAGAATAAAATTAAATAAATAAACATGTGGCTTTAAATTCGGTCTCCGACAGGTCGTATGCTGCCTTGTGGTCCGAGTGTCGGCCTGCAAACTAGTTGACGCAGGTTCGATCCGCGCCATCGGAATCGTTTTTATTTTCACTTTTCTTCATATTATTTTTTTTTTTTTTAATTTTCAGTGAAGAGAAAATTATTGTTTTTCTTTTCAAGTAGTAAAATTTTGACCAGAATTTACAAAGATTTCAATATATTATTTAAAAAAACTTCCAAAATAAAGAAATTGTGCAAATAAAAGTCTCAGTTTGGTTAGAGATTCTGGACATGCGCAGACTTATCCCTTCTCTTATACACATGGCTTTCATGCATATATATGCACCAGTATAGAATAAAAATAAATAAATAAACATGTGGCTTTAAATTCGGTCTCCGACAGGTCGTATGCTGCCTTGTGGTCCGAGTGTCGGCCTGCAAACTAGTTGACGCAGGTTCGATCCGCGCCATCGGAATCCTTTATATTTTCACTTTTCTTCATATTATTTATTTATTTTTTTAATTTTCAGTAAAGAGAAAATTATTGTTTTTCTTTTCAAGTAGTAAAATTTTGACCAGAATTTACAAAGATTTCAATATATTATTTAAAAAAACTTCCAAAATAAAGAAATTGTGCAAATAAAAGTCAAAGTGATTCTGGGCATGCGCAGACTTATCCCTTCTCTTATACACATGGCTTTCATGCATGGATATGCACCATTATAGAATAAAATTAAATAAATAAACATGTGGCTTTAAATTCGGTCTCCGACAGGTCGTATGCTGCCTTGTGGTCCGAGTGTCGGCCTGTAAACTAGTTGAAGCAGGTTCGATCCGCGCCATCATAATCCTTTTTATTTTCACTTTTAATCATATCATCAATTTATTTTTTTAATTTTCTGTATGAAGAAAATTATTATTTTTCTTTTCAAGTAGTAAAATTTTGACCAGAATTTACAAAGATTTCAATATATTATTTAAAAAAACTTCCAAAATAAAGAAATTGTGCATATAAAAGTCTCAGTTTTGTTACAGATTCTGGGCATGCGCAGACTTATCCCTTCTCTTATTCACATGGCTTTCATGCATGGATATGCACCATTATAGAATAAAAATAAATAAATAAACATGTGGCTTTAAATTCGGTCTCCGACAGGTCGTATGTTGCCTTGTGGTTCGAGTGTCGGCCTGCAAACTAGTCGACGCAGAATCGATCCGCGCCATCGGAATCCTTTATATTTTCACTTTTCTTCATATTATTTATTTATTTTTTTAATTTTCAGTAAAGAGAAAATTATTGTTTTTCTTTTCAAGTAGTAAAATTTTGACCAGAATTTACAAAGATTTCAATATATTATTTAAAAAAACTACCAAAATAAAGAAATTGTGCAAATAAAAGTCTCAGTTTGGTTAGAGATTCTGGGCATGCGCAGACTTATCCCTTCTCTTATACACATGGCTTTCATGCATGGATATACACCATTAAAGAATAAAATTAAATAAATAAACATGTGGCTTTAAATTCGGTCTCCGACAGGTCGTATGCTGCCTTGTAGTCCGAGTGTCGGCCTACAAACTAGTTGACGCAGGTTCGATAAGCGCCATCGGAATCGTTTTTATTTTCACTTTTCTTCATATTATTTATTTTTTTTTTAATTTTCAGTATAGAGAAAATTATTGTTTTTCTTTTCAAGTAGTAAAATTTTGACCAGAATTTACAAAGATTTCAATATATTATTTAAAAAAACTACCAAAATAAAGAAACTGTGCAAATAAAAGTCTCAGTTTGGTTAGAGATTCCGGACATGCGCAGACTTATCCCTTCTCTTATACACATGGCTTTCATGCATGGATATGCACCATTATAGAATAAAAATAAATAAATAAACATGTGGCTTTAAATTCGATCTCCGACAGGTCGTATGCTGCCTTGTGGTCCGAGTGTCGGCCTGCAAACTAGTTGACGCAGGTTCGATCCGCGCCATCGGAATCGTTTTTATTTTCACTTTTCTTCATATTATTTATTTATTTTTTTTAATTTTCAGTAAAGAGAAAATTATTTTTTTTCTTTTCAAGTAGTAAAATTTTGACCAAAATTTACAAAGATTTCAATATATTATTTAAAAAAACTTCCAAAATAAAGAAATTGTGCAAATAAAAGTCTCATTTTGGTTAGAGATTCTGGACATGCGCAGACTTATCCCTTCTCTTATACACATGGCTTTCATGCATATATATGCACCATTATAGAATAAAAATCAATAAATGAACATGTGGCTTTAAATTCGGTCTCCGACAGGTCGTATGCTGCCTTGTGGTCCGAGTGTCGGCCTGCAAACTAGTTGACGCAGGTTCGATCCGCGCCATCGGAATCCTTTATATTTTCACTTTTCTTCATATTATTTATTTATTTTTTTAATTTTCAGTAAAGAGAAAATTATTGTTTTTCTTTTCAAGTAGTAAAATTTTGACCAGAATTTACAAAGATTTAAATATATTATTTAAAAAAACTTCCAAAATAAAGAAATTGTGCAAATAAAAGTCTCAGTTTGGTTAGAGATTCTGGGCATGCACAGACTTATCCCTTCTCTTATACACATGGCTTTCATGCATGGATATGCACCATTATAGAATAAAATTAAATAAATAAACATGTGGCTTTAAATTCGGTCTCCGACAGGTCGTATGCTGCCTTGTAGTCCGAGTGTCGGCCTACAAACTAGTTGACGCAGGTTCGATCCGCGCCATCGGAATCGTTTTTATTTTCACTTTTCTTCATATTTTTTATTTATTTTTTTAATTTTCAGTATAGAGAAAATTATTGTTTTTCTTTTCAAGTAGTAAAATTTTGACCAGAATTTACAAAGATTTCAATATATTATTTAAAAAAACTTCCAAAATAAAGAAATTGTGCAAATAAAAGTCACAGTGATTCTGGGCACGCGCAGACTTATCCCTTCTCTTATACACATGGATTTCATGCATGGATATGCACCATTATGGAATAAAAATAAATAAAAAAACATGTGGCTTTAAATTCGTTCTACGACAGGTCGTATGCTGCCTTGTGGTCTGAGTGTCGGCCTGCAAACTAGTTGACGCATTTTCGATAAGCGCCATCTGATTCCTTTTTATTTTCACTTTTCTTCATATTATTTATTTATTTTTTTAATTTTCAGTATAGAGAAAATTATTATTTTTCTTTTCAAGTAGTAAAATTTTGAAAAGAATTTACAAAGATTTCAATATATTATTTAAAAAAACTTCCAAAATAAAGAAATTGTGCAAATAAGAGTCTAATTTTGGTTAGAGATTCTGGGCATGCGCAGACTTATCCCTTCTCTTATACACATGGATTTCATGCATGGATATGCGCCATTATAGAATAAAAATAAATAAATAAACATGCGGCTTTAAATACGGTCTCCGACAGGCCGTATGCTGCCTTGTGGTCCGAGTGTCGGCGTGCAAACTAGTGGACACAGGTTTGATCCGCGCCATCGGATTCCTTTTAATTTTAATTTTTCTTCGTATTATTTATTTATTTTTTTAATTTTCAGTATAGAGAAAATTATTATTTTTCTTTTCAAGTAATAAAATTTTGACCAGAATTTACAAAGATTTCAATATATTATTTAAAAAAACTACCAAAATAAAGAAATTGTGCAAATAAAAGTCTCAGTTTGGTTAGAGATTCTGGGCATGCGCAGACTTATCCCTTCTCTTATACACATGGCTTTCATGCATGGATATACACCATTATAGAATAAAATTAAATAAATAAACATGTGGCTTTAAATTCGGTCTCCGACAGGTCGTATGCTGCCTTGTAGTCCGAGTGTCGGCCTACAAACTAGTTGACGCAGGTTCGATCCGCGCCATCGGAATCGTTTTTATTTTCACTTTTCTTCATATTTTTTATTTATTTTTTTAATTTTCAGTATAGAGAAAATTATTGCTTTTCTCTTCAAGTAGTAAAATTTTGACCAGAATTTACAAAGATTTCAATATATTATTTAAAAAAACTTCCAAAATAAAGAAATTGTGCAAATAAAATTCTCAGTTTGGTTAGAGATTCTGGACATGCGCAGACTTATCCCTTCTCTTATACAAGTGGCTTTCCTGCATATATATGCACCATTATAGAATAAAAATAAATAAATAAACATGTGGCTTTAAATTCGGTCTCCGACAGGTCGTATGCTGCCTTGTGGTCCGAGTGTCGGCCTGCAAACTAGTTGACGCAGGTTCGATCCGCGCCATCCGAATCCTTTATATTTTCACTTTTCTTCATATTATTTATTTATTTTTTTAATTTTCAGTAAAGAGAAAATTATTGTTTTTCTTTTCAAGTAGTAAAAGTTTGACCAGAATTTACAAAGATTTCAATATATTATTTAAAAAAACTTCCAAAATAAAGAAATTGTGCAAATAAAAGTCTCAGTTTGGTTAGAGATTCTGGACATGCGCAGACTTATCCCTTCTCTTATACACATGGCTTGCATGCATGGATATGCACCATTATAGAAAAAAAATAAATAAATAAACATGTGCCTTTAAATTCGGTCTCCGGCAGGTCGTATGCTGCCTTGTGGTCCGAGTGTCGGCCTGCAAACTAGTTGACGCAGGTTCGATCCGCGCCTTCGGAATCCTTTATATTTTCACTTTTCTTCATATTATTTATTTATTTTTTTAATTTTCAGTAAAGAGAAAATTATTGTTTTTCTCTTCAAGTAGTAAAATTTTGACCAGTATTTACAAAGATTTCAATATATTATTTAAAAAAACTTCCAAAATAAAGAAATTGTGCAAATAAAAGTCTCAGTTTGGTTAGAGATTCTGGACATGCGCAGACTTATCCCTTCTCTTATACACATGGCTTTCATGCATGGATATGCACCATTATAGAATAAAAATAAATAAATAAACATGTGGCTTTAAATTCGGTCTCCGACAGGTCGTATGCTGCCTTGTGGTCCGAGTGTCGGCCTGCAAACTAGTTGACGCAGGTTCGATCCGCGCCATCGGAATCCTTTATATTTTCACTTTTCTTCCTATTATTTATATATTTTTTTTAATTTTCAGTAAAGAGAAAATTATTGTTTTTCTTTTCAAGTAGTAAAATTTTGACCAGAATTTACAAAGATTTAAATATATTATTTAAAAAAACTTCCAAAATAAAGAAATTGTGCAAATAAAAGTCACAGTGATTCTGGGCACGCGCAGACTTATCCCTTCTCTTATACACATGGATTTCATGCATGGATATGCACCATTATAGAATAAAAATAAATAAATAAACATGTGGCTTTAAATTCGTTCTACGCCAGGTCGTATGCTGCCTTGTGGTCTGAGTGTCGGCCTGCAAACTAGTTCACGCATTTTCGATAAGCGCCATCTGATTCCTTTTTATTTTCACTTTTCTTCATATTATTTATTTATTTTTTTAATTTTCAGTAAAGAGAAAATTATTGTTTTTCTTTTCAAGTAGTAAAATTTTGACCAGAATTTACAAAGATTTCAATATATTATTTAAAAAAACTTCCAAAATAAAGAAATTGTGCAAATAAAAGTCTCAGTTTGGTTAGAGATTCTGGACATGCGCAGACTTATCCCTTCTCTTATACACATGGCTTTCATGCATGGATATGCACCATTATAGAATAAAATTAAATAAATAAACATGTGGCTTTAAATTCGGTCTCCGGCAGGTCGTATGCTGCCTTGTAGTCCGAGTGTCGGCCTACAAACTAGTTGACGCAGGTTCGATCCGCGCCATCGGAATCGTTTTTATTTTCACTTTTCTTCATATTTTTTATTTATTTTTTTAATTTTCAGTATAGAGAAAATTATTGCTTTTCTCTTCAAGTAGTAAAATTTTGACCAGAATTTACAAAGATTTCAATATATTATTTAAAAAAACTTCCAAAATAAAGAAATTGTGCAAATAAAATTCTCAGTTTGGTTAGAGATTCTGGACATGCGCAGACTTATCCCTTCTCTTATACAAGTGGCTTTCATGCATATATATGCACCATTATAGAATAAAAATAAATAAATAAACATGTGGCTTTAAATTCGGTCTCCGACAGGTCGTATGCTGCCTTGTGGTCCGAGTGTCGGCCTGCAAACTAGTTGACGCAGGTTCGATCCGCGCCATCCGAATCCTTTATATTTTCACTTTTCTTCATATTATTTATTTATTTTTTTAATTTTCAGTAAAGAGAAAATTATTGTTTTTCTTTTCAAGTAGTAAAATTTTGACCAGAATTTACAAAGATTTCAATATATTATTTAAAAAAACTTCCAAAATAAAGAAATTGTGCAAATAAAAGTCTCAGTTTGGTTAGAGATTCTGGACATGCGCAGACTTATCCCTTCTCTTATACACATGGCTTTCATGCATGGATATGCACCATTATAGAATAAAAATAAATAAATAAACATGTGGCTTTAAATTCGGTCTCCGACAGGTCGTATGCTGCCTTGTGGTCCGAGTGTCGGCCTGCAAACTAGTTGACGCAGGTTCGATCCGCGCCATCGGAATCCTTTATATTTTCACTTTTCTTCATATTATTTATATATTTTTTTTAATTTTCAGTAAAGAGAAAATTATTGTTTTTCTTTTCAAGTAGTAAAATTTTGACCAGAATTTACAAAGATTTCAATATATTATTTAAAAAAACTTCCAAAATAAAGAAATTGTGCAAATAAAAGTCTCAGTTTGGTTAGAGATTCTGGACATGCGCAGACTTATCCCTTCTCTTATACACATGGCTTTCATGCATGGATATGCACCATTATAGAATAAAAATAAATAAATAAACATGTGGCTTTAAATTCGGTCTCCGACAGGTCGTATGCTGCCTTGTGGTCCGAGTGTCGGCCTGCAAACTAGTTGACGCAGGTTCGATCCGCGCCATCGGAATCCTTTATATTTTCACTTTTCTTCATATTATTTATATATTTTTTTTAATTTTCAGTAAAGAGAAAATTATTGTTTTTCTCTTCAAGTAGTAAAATTTTGACCAGTATTTACAAAGATTTAAATATATTATTTAAAAAAACTTCCAAAATAAAGAAATTGTGCAAATAAAAGACACAGTGATTCAGGGGACGCGCAGACTTATCCCTTCTCTTATAGACATGCATTTCATGCATGGATATGCACCATTATAGAATAAAAATAAATAAATAAACATGTGGCTTTAAATTCGTTCTACGACAGGTCGTATGCTGCCTTGTGGTCTGAGTGTCGGCCTGCAAACTAGTTGACGCATTTTCGATAAGCGCCATCTGATTCCTTTTTATTTTCACTTTTCTTCATATTATTTATTTATCTTTTTTAATTTTCAGTAAAGAGAAAATTATTGTTTTTCTTTTCAAGTAGTAAAATTTTGACCAGAATTTACAAAGATTTCAATATATTATTTAAAAAAACTTCCAAAATAAAGAAATTGTGCAAATAAAAGTCTCAGTTTGGTTAGAGATTCTGGACATGCGCAGACTTATCCCTTCTCTTATACACATGGCTTGCATGCATGGATATGCACCATTATAGAATAAAAATAAATAAATAAACATGTGCCTTTAAATTCAGTCTCCGGCAGGTCGTATGCTGCCTTGTGGTCCGAGTGTCGGCCTGCAAACTAGTTGACGCAGGTTCGATCCGCGCCTTCGGAATCCTTTATATTTTCACTTTTCTTCATATTATTTATTTATTTTTTTAATTTTCAGTAAAGAGAAAATTATTGTTTTTCTCTTCAAGTAGTAAAATTTTGACCAGTATTTACAAAGATTTCAATATATTATTTAAAAAAACTTCCAAAATAAAGAAATTGTGCAAATAAAAGTCTCAGTTTGGTTAGAGATTCTGGACATGCGCAGACTTATCCCTTCTCTTATACACATGGCTTTCATGCATGGATATGCACCATTATAGAATAAAAATAAATAAATAAACATGTGGCTTTAAATTCGGTCTCCGACAGGTCGTATGCTGCCTTGTGGTCCGAGTGTCGGCCTGCAAACTAGTTGACGCAGGTTCGATCCGCGCCATCGGAATCCTTTATATTTTCACTTTTCTTCATATTATTTATATATTTTTTTTAATTTTCAGTAAAGAGAAAATTATTGTTTTTCTTTTCAAGTAGTAAAATTTTTACCAGTATTTACAAAGATTTCAATAAATTATTTAAAAAAACTTCCAAAATAAAGAAATTGTGCAAATAAAAGTCTCAGTTTGGTTAGAGATTCTGGACATGCGCAGACTTATCCCTTCTCTTATACACATGGCTTTCATGCATGGATATGCACCATTATAGAATAAAAATAAATAAATAAACATGTGGCTTTAAATTCGGTCTCCGACAGGTCGTATGCTGCCTTGTGGTCCGAGTGTCGGCCTGCAAACTAGTTGACGCAGGTTCGATCCGCGCCATCGGAATCCTTTATATTTTCACTTTTCTTCATATTATTTATATATTTTTTTTAATTTTCAGTAAAGAGAAAATTATTGTTTTTCTTTTCAAGTAGTAAAATTTTGACCAGAATTTACAAAGATTTCAATATATTATTTAAAAAAAACTTCCAAAATATAGAAATTGTGCAAATAAAAGTCTCAGTTTGGTTAGAGATTCTGGACATGCGCAGACTTATCCCTTCTCTTATACACATGGCTTTCATGCATGGATATGCACCATTATAGAATAAAAATAAATAAATAAACATGTGGCTTTAAATTCGGTCTCCGACAGGTCGTATGCTGCCTTGTGGTCCGAGTGTCGGCCTGCAAACTAGTTGAGGCAGGTTCGATCCGCGCCATCGGAATCCTTTATATTTTCACTTTTCTTCATATTATTTATATATTTTTTTTAATTTTCAGTAAAGAGAAAATTATTGTTTTTCTTTTCAAGTAGTAAAATTTTGACCAGAATTTACAAAGATTTAAATATATTATTTAAAAAAACTTCCAAAATAAAGAAATTGTGCAAATAAAAGTCACGGTGATTCTGGGCACGCGCAGACTTATGCCTTCTCTTATACACATGGATTTCATGCATGGATATGCACCATTATAGAATAAAAATAAATAAATAAACATGTGGCTTTAAATTCGTTCTACGACAGGTCGTATGCTGCCTTGTGGTCTGAGTGTCGGCCTGCAAACTAGTTGACGCATTTTCGATAAGCGCCATCTGATTCCTTTTTATTTTCACTTTTCTTCATATTATTTATTTATTTTTTTAATTTTCAGTAAAGAGAAAATTATTGTTTTTCTTTTCAAGTAGTAAAATTTTGACCAGAATTTACAAAGATTTCAATATATTATTTAAAAAAACTTCCAAAATAAAGAAATTGTGCAAATAAAAGTCTCAGTTTGGTTAGAGATTCTGGACATGCGCAGACTTATCCCTTCTCTTATACACATGGCTTTCATGCATGGATATGCACCATTATAGAATAAAAATAAATAAATAAACATGTGGCTTTAAATTCGGTCTCCGACAGGTCGTATGCTGCCTTGTGGTCCGAGTGTCGGCCTGCAAACTAGTTGACGCAGGTTCGATCCGCGCCATCGGAGTCCTTTATATTTTCACTTTTCTTCATATTATTTATATATTTTTTTTAATTTTCAGTAAAGAGAAAATTATTGTTTTTCTTTTCAAGTAGTAAAATTTTGACCAGAATTTACAAAGATTTAAATATATTATTTAAAAAAACTTCCAAAATAAAGAAATTGTGCAAATAAAAGTCACAGTGATTCTGGGCACGCGCAGACTTATCCCTTCTCTTATACACATGGATTTCATGCATGGATATGCACCATTATAGAATAAAAATAAATAAATAAACATGTGGCTTTAAATTCGTTCTACGACAGGTCGTAGGCTGCCTTGTGGTCTGAGTGTCGGCCTGCAAACTAGTTGACGCATTTTCGATAAGCGCCATCTGATTCCTTTTTATTTTCACTTTTCTTCATATTATTTATTTATTTTAATTTTCAGTAAAGAGAAAATTATTGTTTTTCTTTTCAAGTAGTAAAATTTTGACCAGAATTTACAAAGATTTCAATATATTATTTAAAAAAACTTCCAAAATAAAGAAATTGTGCAAATAAAAGTCTCAGTTTGGTTAGAGATTCTGGACATGCGCAGACTTATCCCTTCTCTTATACACATGGCTTTCATGCATGGATATGCACCATTATAGAATAAAAATAAATAAATAAACATGTGGCTTTAAATTCGGTCTCCGACAGGTCGTATGCTGCCTTGTGGTCCGAGTGTCGGCCTGCAAACTAGTTGACGCAGGTTCGATCCGCGCCTTCGGAATCCTTTATATTTTCACTTTTCTTCATATTATTTATTTATTTTTTTAATTTTCAGTAAAGAGAAAATTATTGTTTTTCTCTTCAAGTAGTAAAATTTTGACCAGTATTTACAAAGATTTCAATATATTATTTAAAAAAACTTCCAAAATAAAGAAATTGTGCAAATAAAAGTCTCAGTTTGGTTAGAGATTCTGGACATGCGCAGACTTATCCCTTCTCTTATACACATGGCTTTCATGCATGGATATGCACCATTATAGAATAAAAATAAATAAATAAACATGTGGCTTTAAATTCGGTCTCCGACAGGTCGTATGCTGCCTTGTGGTCCGAGTGTCGGCCTGCAAACTAGTTGACGCAGGTTCGATCCGCGCCAGCGGAATCCTTTATATTTTCACTTTTCTTCATATTATTTATATATTTTTTTTAATTTTCAGTAAAGAGAAAATTATTGTTTTTCTTTTCAAGTAGTAAAAATTTGACCAGAATTTACAAAGATTTAAATATATTATTTAAAAAAACTTCCAAAATAAAGAAATTGTGCAAATAAAAGTCACAGTGATTCTGGGCACGCGCAGACTTATCCCTTCTCTTATACACATGGATTTCATGCATGGATATGCACCATTATAGAATAAAAATAAATAAATAAACATGTGGCTTTAAATTCGTTCTACGACAGGTCGTAGGCTGCCTTGTGGTCTGAGTGTCGGCCTGCAAACTAGTTGACGCATTTTCGATAAGCGCCATCTGATTCCTTTTTATTTTCACTTTTCTTCATATTATTTATTTATTTTAATTTTCAGTAAAGAGAAAATTATTGTTTTTCTTTTCAAGTAGTAAAATTTTGACCAGAATTTACAAAGATTTCAATATATTATTTAAAAAAACTTCCAAAATAAAGAAATTGTGCAAATAAAAGTCTCAGTTTGGTTAGAGATTCTGGACATGCGCAGACTTATCCCTTCTCTTATACACATGGCTTTCATGCATGGATATGCACCATTATAGAATAAAAATAAATAAATAAACATGTGGCTTTAAATTCGGTCTCCGACAGGTCGTATGCTGCCTTGTGGTCCGAGTGTCGGCCTGCAAACTAGTTGACGCAGGTTCGATCCGCGCCTTCGGAATCCTTTATATTTTCACTTTTCTTCATATTATTTATTTATTTTTTTAATTTTCAGTAAAGAGAAAATTATTGTTTTTCTCTTCAAGTAGTAAAATTTTGACCAGTATTTACAAAGATTTCAATATATTATTTAAAAAAACTTCCAAAATAAAGAAATTGTGCAAATAAAAGTCTCAGTTTGGTTAGAGATTCTGGACATGCGCAGACTTATCCCTTCTCTTATACACATGGCTTTCATGCATGGATATGCACCATTATAGAATAAAAATAAATAAATAAACATGTGGCTTTAAATTCGGTCTCCGACAGGTCGTATGCTGCCTTGTGGTCCGAGTGTCGGCCTGCAAACTAGTTGACGCAGGTTCGATCCGCGCCAGCGGAATCCTTTATATTTTCACTTTTCTTCATATTATTTATATATTTTTTTTAATTTTCAGTAAAGAGAAAATTATTGTTTTTCTTTTCAAGTAGTAAAAATTTGACCAGAATTTACAAAGATTTAAATATATTATTTAAAAAAACTTCCAAAATAAAGAAATTGTGCAAATAAAAGTCATAGTGATTCTGGGCACGCGCAGACTTATCCCTTCTCTTATACACATGGATTTCATGCATGGATATGCACCATTATAGAATAAAAATAAATAAATAAACATGTGGCTTTAAATTCGGTCTCCGACAGGTTGTATGCTGCCTTGTGGTCCGAGTGTCGGCCTGCAAACTAGTTGACGCAGGTTCGATCCGCGCCATCGGAATCCTTTATATTTTCACTTTTCTTCATATTATTTATATATTTTTTTAATTTTCAGTAAAGAGAAAATTATTGTTTTTCTTTTCAAGTAGTAAAATTTTGACCAGAATTTACAAAGATTTCAATATATTATTTAAAAAAACTTCCAAAATAAAGAAATTGTGCAAATAAAAGTCTCAGTTTGGTTAGAGATTCTGGACATGCGCAGACTTATCCCTTCTCTTATACACATGGCTTTCATGCATGGATATGCACCATTATAGAATAAAAATAAATAAATAAACATGTGGCTTTAAATTCGGTCTCCGACAGGTCGTATGCTGCCTTGTGGTCCGAGTGTCGGCCTGCAAACTAGTTGACGCAGGTTCGATCCGCGCCATCGGAATCCTTTATATTTTCACTTTTCTTCATATTATTTATATATTTTTTTTAATTTTCAGTAAAGAGAAAATTATTGTTTTTCTTTTCAAGTAGTAAAATTTTGACCAGAATTTACAAAGATTTAAATATATTATTTAAAAAAACTTCCAAAATAAAGAAATTGTGCAAATAAAAGTCACAGTGATTCTGGGCACGCGCAGACTTATCCCTTCTCTTATACACATGGATTTCATGCATGGATATGCACTATTATAGAATAAAAATAAATAAATAAACATGTGGCTTTAAATTCGTTCTACGACAGGTCGTATGCTGCCTTGTGGTCTGAGTGTCGGCCTGCAAACTAGTTGACGCTTTTTCGATAAGCGCCATCTGATTCCTTTTTATTTTCACTTTTCTTCATATTATTTATTTATTTTTTTAATTTTCAGTAAAGAGAAAATTATTGTTTTTCTTTTCAAGTAGTAAAATTTTGACCAGAATTTACAAAGATTTCAATATATTATTTAAAAAAACTTCCAAAATAAAGAAATTGTGCAAATAAAAGTCTCAGTTTGGTTAGAGATTCTGGACATGCGCAGACTTATCCCTTCTCTTATACACATGGCTTTCATGCATGGATATACACCATTATAGAATAAAATTAAATAAATAAACATGTGGCTTTAAATTCGGTCTCCGACAGGTCGTATGCTGCCTTGTAGTCCGAGTGTCGGCCTACAAACTAGTTGACGCAGGTTCGATCCGCGCCATCGGAATCGTTTTTATTTTCACTTTTCTTCATATTATTTATTTATTTTTTTTAATTTTCAGTATAGAGAAAATTATTGTTTTTCTTTTCAAGTAGTAATATTTTAACCAGAATTTACAAAGATTTCAATATATTATTTAAAAAAACTACCAAAATAAAGAAATTGTGCAAATAAAAGTCTCAGTTTGGTTAGAGATTCTGGACATGCGCAGACTTATCCCTTCTCTTATACACATGGCTTTCATGCATGGATATGCACCATTATAGAATAAAATTAAAAAAATAAACATGTGGCTTTAAATTCGGTCTCCGACAGGTCGTATGCTGCCTTGTGGTCCGAGTGTCGGCCTGCAAACTAGTTGACGCAGGTTCGATCCGCGCCATCGGAATCCTTTATATTTTCACTTTTCTTCCTATTATTTATATATTTTTTTTAATTTTCAGTAAAGAGAAAATTATTGTTTTTCTTTTCAAGTAGTAAAATTTTGACCAGAATTTACAAAGATTTAAATATATTATTTAAAAAAACTTCCAAAATAAAGAAATTGTGCAAATAAAAGTCACAGTGATTCTGGGCACGCGCAGACTTATCCCTTCTCTTATACACATGGATTTCATGCATGGATATGCACCATTATAGAATAAAAATAAATAAATAAACATGTGGCTTTAAATTCGTTCTACGACAGGTCGTATGCTGCCTTGTGGTCTGAGTGTCGGCCTGCAAACTAGTTCACGCATTTTCGATAAGCGCCATCTGATTCCTTTTTATTTTCACTTTTCTTCATATTATTTATTTATTTTTTTAATTTTCAGTAAAGAGAAAATTATTGTTTTTCTTTTCAAGTAGTAAAATTTTGACCAGAATTTACAAAGATTTCAATATATTATTTAAAAAAACTTCCAAAATAAAGAAATTGTGCAAAAAAAAGTCTCAGTTTGGTTAGAGATTCTGGACATGCGCAGACTTATCCCTTCTCTTATACAAATGGCTTTCATGCATGGATATGCACCATTATAGAATAAAATTAAATAAATAAACATGTGGCTTTAAATTCGGTCTCCGGCAGGTCGTATGCTGCCTTGTAGTCCGAGTGTCGGCCTACAAACTAGTTGACGCAGGTTCGATCCGCGCCATCGGAATCGTTTTTATTTTCACTTTTCTTCATATTTTTTATTTATTTTTTTAATTTTCAGTATAGAGAAAATTATTGCTTTTCTCTTCAAGTAGTAAAATTTTGACCAGAATTTACAAAGATTTCAATATATTATTTAAAAAAACTTCCAAAATAAAGAAATTGTGCAAATAAAATTCTCAGTTTGGTTAGAGATTCTGGACATGCGCAGACTTATCCCTTCTCTTATACAAGTGGCTTTCATGCATATATATGCACCATTATAGACTAAAAATAAATAAATAAACATGTGGCTTTAAATTCGGTCTCCGACAGGTCGTATGCTGCCTTGTGGTCCGAGTGTCGGCCTGCAAACTAGTTGACGCAGGTTCGATCCGCGCCATCGGAATCCTTTATATTTTCACTTTTCTTCATATTATTTATATATTTTTTTTAATTTTCAGTAAAGAGAAAATTATTGTTTTTCTTTTCAAGTAGTAAAATTTTGACCAGAATTTACAAAGATTTCAATATATTATTTAAAAAAACTTCCAAAATAAAGAAATTGTGCAAATAAAAGTCTCAGTTTGGTTAGAGATTCTGGACATGCGCAGACTTATCCCTTCTCTTATACACATGGCTTTCATGCATGGATATGCACCATTATAGAATAAAAATAAATAAATAAACATGTGGCTTTAAATTCGGTCTCCGACAGGTCGTATGCTGCCTTGTGGTCCGAGTGTCGGCCTGCAAACTAGTTGACGCAGGTTCGATCCGCGCCATCGGAATCCTTTATATTTTCACTTTTCTTCATATTATTTATATATTTTTTTTAATTTTCAGTAAAGAGAAAATTATTGTTTTTCTCTTCAAGTAGTAAAATTTTGACCAGTATTTACAAAGATTTAAATATATTATTTAAAAAAACTTCCAAAATAAAGAAATTGTGCAAATAAAAGACACAGTGATTCAGGGGACGCGCAGACTTATCCCTTCTCTTATAGACATGCATTTCATGCATGGATATGCACCATTATAGAATAAAAATAAATAAATAAACATGTGGCTTTAAATTCGTTCTACGACAGGTCGTATGCTGCCTTGTGGTCTGAGTGTCGGCCTGCAAACTAGTTGACGCATTTTCGATAAGCGCCATCTGATTCCTTTTTATTTTCACTTTTCTTCATATTATTTATTTATTTTTTTAATTTTCAGTAAAGAGAAAATTATTGTTTTTCTTTTCAAGTAGTAAAATTTTGACCAGAATTTACAAAGATTTCAATATATTATTTAAAAAAACTTCCAAAATAAAGAAATTGTGCAAATAAAAGTCTCAGTTTGGTTAGAGATTCTGGACATGCGCAGACTTATCCCTTCTCTTATACACATGGCTTGCATGCATGGATATGCACCATTATAGAATAAAAATAAATAAATAAACATGTGCCTTTAAATTCAGTCTCCGGCAGGTCGTATGCTGCCTTGTGGTCCGAGTGTCGGCCTGCAAACTAGTTGACGCAGGTTCGATCCGCGCCTTCGGAATCCTTTATATTTTCACTTTTCTTCATATTATTTATTTATTTTTTTAATTTTCAGTAAAGAGAAAATTATTGTTTTTCTCTTCAAGTAGTAAAACTTTGACCAGTATTTACAAAGATTTCAATATATTATTTAAAAAAACTTCCAAAATAAAGAAATTGTGCAAATAAAAGTCTCAGTTTGGTTAGAGATTCTGGACATGCGCAGACTTATCCCTTCTCTTATACACATGGCTTTCATGCATGGATATGCACCATTATAGAATAAAAATAAATAAATAAACATGTGGCTTTAAATTCGGTCTCCGACAGGTCGTATGCTGCCTTGTGGTCCGAGTGTCGGCCTGCAAACTAGTTGACGCAGGTTCGATCCGCGCCATCGGAATCCTTTATATTTTCACTTTTCTTCATATTATTTATATATTTTTTTTAATTTTCAGTAAAGAGAAAATTATTGTTTTTCTTTTCAAGTAGTAAAATTTTTACCAGTATTTACAAAGATTTCAATAAATTATTTAAAAAAACTTCCAAAATAAAGAAATTGTGCAAATAAAAGTCTCAGTTTGGTTAGAGATTCTGGACATGCGCAGACTTATCCCTTCTCTTATACACATGGCTTTCATGCATGGATATGCACCATTATAGAATAAAAATAAATAAATAAACATGTGGCTTTAAATTCGGTCTCCGACAGGTCGTATGCTGCCTTGTGGTCCGAGTGTCGGCCTGCAAACTAGTTGACGCAGGTTCGATCCGCGCCATCGGAATCCTTTATATTTTCACTTTTCTTCATATTATTTATATATTTTTTTTAATTTTCAGTAAAGAGAAAATTATTGTTTTTCTTTTCAAGTAGTAAAATTTTGACCAGAATTTACAAAGATTTCAATATATTATTTAAAAAAAACTTCCAAAATATAGAAATTGTGCAAATAAAAGTCTCAGTTTGGTTAGAGATTCTGGACATGCGCAGACTTATCCCTTCTCTTATACACATGGCTTTCATGCATGGATATGCACCATTATAGAATAAAAATAAATAAATAAACATGTGGCTTTAAATTCGGTCTCCGACAGGTCGTATGCTGCCTTGTGGTCCGAGTGTCGGCCTGCAAACTAGTTGAGGCAGGTTCGATCCGCGCCATCGGAATCCTTTATATTTTCACTTTTCTTCATATTATTTATATATTTTTTTTAATTTTCAGTAAAGAGAAAATTATTGTTTTTCTTTTCAAGTAGTAAAATTTTGACCAGAATTTACAAAGATTTAAATATATTATTTAAAAAAACTTCCAAAATAAAGAAATTGTGCAAATAAAAGTCACGGTGATTCTGGGCACGCGCAGACTTATCCCTTCTCTTATACACATGGATTTCATGCATGGATATGCACCATTATAGAATAAAAATAAATAAATAAACATGTGGCTTTAAATTCGTTCTACGACAGGTCGTATGCTGCCTTGTGGTCTGAGTGTCGGCCTGCAAACTAGTTGACGCATTTTCGATAAGCGCCATCTGATTCCTTTTTATTTTCACTTTTCTTCATATTATTTATTTATTTTTTTAATTTTCAGTAAAGAGAAAATTATTGTTTTTCTTTTCAAGTAGTAAAATTTTGACCAGAATTTACAAAGATTTAAATATATTATTTAAAAAAACTTCCAAAATAAAGAAATTGTGCAAATAAAAGTCACAGTGATTCTGGGCACGCGCAGACTTATCCCTTCTCTTATACACATGGATTTCATGCATGGATATGCACCATTATAGAATAAAAATAAATAAATAAACATGTGGCTTTAAATTCGTTCTACGACAGGTCGTATGCTGCCTTGTGGTCTGAGTGTCGGCCTGCAAACTAGTTGACGCATTTTCGATAAGCGCCATCTGATTCCTTTTTATTTTCACTTTTCTTCATATTATTTATTTATTTTAATTTTCAGTAAAGAGAAAATTATTGTTTTTCTTTTCAAGTAGTAAAATTTTGACCAGAATTTACAAAGATTTCAATATATTATTTAAAAAAACTTCCAAAATAAAGAAATTGTGCAAATAAAAGTCTCAGTTTGGTTAGAGATTCTGGACATGCGCAGACTTATCCCTTCTCTTATACACATGGCTTTCATGCATGGATATGCACCATTATAGAATAAAAATAAATAAATAAACATGTGGCTTTAAATTCGGTCTCCGACAGGTCGTATGCTGCCTTGTGGTCCGAGTGTCGGCCTGCAAACTAGTTGACGCAGGTTCGATCCGCGCCTTCGGAATCCTTTATATTTTCACTTTTCTTCATATTATTTATTTATTTTTTTAATTTTCAGTAAAGAGAAAATTATTGTTTTTCTCTTCAAGTAGTAAAATTTTGACCAGTATTTACAAAGATTTCAATATATTATTTAAAAAAACTTCCAAAATAAAGAAATTGTACAAATAAAAGTCTCAGTTTGGTTAGAGATTCTGGACATGCGCAGACTTATCCCTTCTCTTATACACATGGCTTTCATGCATGGATATGCACCATTATAGAATAAAAATAAATAAATAAACATGTGGCTTTAAATTCGGTCTTCGACAGGTCGTATGCTGCCTTGTGGTCCGAGTGTCGGCCTGCAAACTAGTTGACGCAGGTTCGATCCGCGCCATCGGAATCCTTTATATTTTCACTTTTCTTCATATTATTTATTTATTTTTTTAATTTTCAGTAAAGAGAAAATTATTGTTTTTCTTTTCAAGTAGTAAAATTTTGACCAGAATTTACAAAGATTTCAATATATTATTTAAAAAAACTTCCAAAATAAAGAAATTGTGCAAATAAAAGTCTCAGTTTGGTTAGAGATTCTGGACATGCGCAGACTTATCCCTTCTCTTATACACATGGCTTTCATGCATGGATATGCACCATTATAGAATAAAAATAAATAAATAAACATGTGGCTTTAAATTCGGTCTCCGACAGGTCGTATGCTGCCTTGTGGTCCGAGTGTCGGCCTGCAAACTAGTTGACGCAGGTTCGATCCGCGCCAGCGGAATCCTTTATATTTTCACTTTTCTTCATATTATTTATATATTTTTTTTAATTTTCAGTAAAGAGAAAATTATTGTTTTTCTTTTCAAGTAGTAAAAATTTGACCAGAATTTACAAAGATTTAAATATATTATTTAAAAAAACTTCCAAAATAAAGAAATTGTGCAAATAAAAGTCATAGTGATTCTGGGCACGCGCAGACTTATCCCTTCTCTTATACACATGGATTTCATGCATGGATATGCACCATTATAGAATAAAAATAAATAAATAAACATGTGGCTTTAAATTCGGTCTCCGACAGGTTGTATGCTGCCTTGTGGTCCGAGTGTCGGCCTGCAAACTAGTTGACGCAGGTTCGATCCGCGCCATCGGAATCCTTTATATTTTCACTTTTCTTCATATTATTTATATATTTTTTTAATTTTCAGTAAAGAGAAAATTATTGTTTTTCTTTTCAAGTAGTAAAATTTTGACCAGAATTTACAAAGATTTCAATATATTATTTAAAAAAACTTCCAAAATAAAGAAATTGTGCAAATAAAAGTCTCAGTTTGGTTAGAGATTCTGGACATGCGCAGACTTATCCCTTCTCTTATACACATGGCTTTCATGCATGGATATGCACCATTATAGAATAAAAATAAATAAATAAACATGTGGCTTTAAATTCGGTCTCCGACAGGTCGTATGCTGCCTTGTGGTCCGAGTGTCGGCCTGCAAACTAGTTGACGCAGGTTCGATCCGCGCCATCGGAATCCTTTATATTTTCACTTTTCTTCATATTATTTATATATTTTTTTTAATTTTCAGTAAAGAGAAAATTATTGTTTTTCTTTTCAAGTAGTAAAATTTTGACCAGAATTTACAAAGATTTAAATATATTATTTAAAAAAACTTCCAAAATAAAGAAATTGTGCAAATAAAAGTCACAGTGATTCTGGGCACGCGCAGACTTATCCCTTCTCTTATACACATGGATTTCATGCATGGATATGCACCATTATAGAATAAAAATAAATAAATAAACATGTGGCTTTAAATTCGTTCTACGACAGGTCGTATGCTGCCTTGTGGTCTGAGTGTCGGCCTGCAAACTAGTTGACGCTTTTTCGATAAGCGCCATCTGATTCCTTTTTATTTTCACTTTTCTTCATATTATTTATTTATTTTTTTAATTTTCAGTAAAGAGAAAATTATTGTTTTTCTTTTCAAGTAGTAAAATTTTGACCAGAATTTACAAAGATTTCAATATATTATTTAAAAAAACTTCCAAAATAAAGAAATTGTGCAAATAAAAGTCTCAGTTTGGTTAGAGATTCTGGACATGCGCAGACTTATCCCTTCTCTTATACACATGGCTTGCATGCATGGATATGCACCATTATAGAATAAAAATAAATAAATAAACATGTGACTTTAAATTCAGTCTCCGGCAGGTCGTATGCTGCCTTGTGGTCCGAGTGTCGGCCTGCAAACTAGTTGACGCAGGTTCGATCCGCGCCTTCGGAATCCTTTATATTTTCACTTTTCTTCATATTATTTATTTATTTTTTTAATTTTCAGTAAAGAGAAAATTATTGTTTTTCTCTTCAAGTAGTAAAATTTTGACCAGTATTTACAAAGATTTCAATATATTATTTAAAAAAACTTCCAAAATAAAGAAATTGTGCAAATAAAAGTCTCAGTTTGGTTAGAGATTCTGGACATGCGCAGACTTATCCCTTCTCTTATACACATGGCTTTCATGCATGGATATACACCATTATAGAATAAAATTAAATAAATAAACATGTGGCTTTAAATTCGGTCTCCGACAGGTCGTATGCTGCCTTGTAGTCCGAGTGTCGGCCTACAAACTAGTTGACGCAGGTTCGATCCGCGCCATCGGAATCGTTTTTATTTTCACTTTTCTTCATATTATTTATTTATTTTTTTTAATTTTCAGTATAGAGAAAATTATTGTTTTTCTTTTCAAGTAGTAATATTTTAACCAGAATTTACAAAGATTTCAATATATTATTTAAAAAAACTACCAAAATAAAGAAATTGTGCAAATAAAAGTCTGAGTTTGGTTAGAGATTCTGGACATGCGCAGACTTATCCCTTCTCTTATACAAGTGGCTTTCATGCATATATATGCACCATTATAGAATAAAAATAAATAAATAAACATGTGGCTTTAAATTCGGTCTCCGACAGGTCGTATGCTCCCTTGTGGTCCGAGTGTCGGCCTGCAAACTAGTTGACGCAGGTTCGATCCGCGCCATCCGAATCCTTTATATTTTCACTTTTCTTCATATTATTTATTTATTTTTTTAATTTTCAGTAAAGAGAAAATTATTGTTTTTCTCTTCAAGTAGTAAAATTTTGACCAGTATTTACAAAGATTTCAATATATTATTTAAAAAAACTTCCAAAATAAAGAAATTGTGCAAATAAAAGTCTCAGTTTGGTTAGAGATTCTGGACATGCGCAGACTTATCCCTTCTCTTATACACATGGCTTTCATGCATGGATATACACCATTATAGAATAAAATTAAATAAATAAACATGTGGCTTTAAATTCGGTCTCCGACAGGTCGTATGCTGCCTTGTAGTCCGAGTGTCGGCCTACAAACTAGTTGACGCAGGTTCGATCCGCGCCATCGGAATCGTTTTTATTTTCACTTTTCTTCATATTATTTATTTATTTTTTTTAATTTTCAGTATAGAGAAAATTATTGTTTTTCTTTTCAAGTAGTAATATTTTAACCAGAATTTACAAAGATTTCAATATATTATTTAAAAAAACTACCAAAATAAAGAAATTGTGCAAATAAAAGTCTGAGTTTGGTTAGAGATTCTGGACATGCGCAGACTTATCCCTTCTCTTATACAAGTGGCTTTCATGCATATATATGCACCATTATCGAATAAAAATAAATAAATAAACATGTGGCTTTAAATTCGGTCTCCGACAGGTCGTATGCTCCCTTGTGGTCCGAGTGTCGGCCTGCAAACTAGTTGACGCAGGTTCGATCCGCGCCATCCGAATCCTTTATATTTTCACTTTTCTTCATATTATTTATTTATTTTTTTAATTTTCAGTAAAGAGAAAATTATTGTTTTTCTTTTCAAGTAGTAAAATTTTGACCAGTATTTACAAAGATTTCAATATATTATTTAAAAAAACTTCCAAAATAAAGAAATTGTGCAAATAAAAGTCTCAGTTTGGTTAGAGATTCTGGACATGCGCAGACTTATCCCTTCTCTTATACACATGGCTTTCATGCATGGATATGCACCATTATAGAATAAAAATAAATAAATAAACATGTGGCTTTAAATTCGGTCTCCGACAGGTCGTATGCTGCCTTGTGGTCCGAGTGTCGGCCTGCAAACTAGTTGACGCAGGTTCGATCCGCGCCATCGGAATCCTTTATATTTTCACTTTTCTTCATATTATTTATATATTTTTTTTAATTTTCAGTAAAGAGAAAATTATTGTTTTTCTTTTCAAGTAGTAAAATTTTGACCAGAATTTACAAAGATTTAAATATATTATTTAAAAAAACTTCCAAAATAAAGAAATTGTGCAAATAAAAGTCACAGTGATTCTGGGCACGCGCAGACTTATCCCTTCTCTTATACACATGGATTTCATGCATGGATATGCACCATTATAGAATAAAAATAAATAAATAAACATGTGGCTTTAAATTCGTTCTACGACAGGTCGTATGCTGCCTTGTGGTCTGAGTGTCGGCCTGCAAACTAGTTGACGCTTTTTCGATAAGCGCCATCTGATTCCTTTTTATTTTCACTTTTCTTCATATTATTTATTTATTTTTTTAATTTTCAGTAAAGAGAAAATTATTGTTTTTCTTTTCAAGTAGTAAAATTTTGACCAGAATTTACAAAGATTTCAATATATTATTTAAAAAAACTTCCAAAATAAAGAAATTGTGCAAATAAAAGTCTCAGTTTGGTTAGAGATTCTGGACATGCGCAGACTTATCCCTTCTCTTATACACATGGCTTGCATGCATGGATATGCACCATTATAGAATAAAAATAAATAAATAAACATGTGACTTTAAATTCAGTCTCCGGCAGGTCGTATGCTGCCTTGTGGTCCGAGTGTCGGCCTGCAAACTAGTTGACGCAGGTTCGATCCGCGCCTTCGGAATCCTTTATATTTTCACTTTTCTTCATATTATTTATTTATTTTTTTAATTTTCAGTAAAGAGAAAATTATTGTTTTTCTCTTCAAGTAGTAAAATTTTGACCAGTATTTACAAAGATTTCAATATATTATTTAAAAAAACTTCCAAAATAAAGAAATTGTGCAAATAAAAGTCTCAGTTTGGTTAGAGATTCTGGACATGCGCAGACTTATCCCTTCTCTTATACACATGGCTTTCATGCATGGATATACACCATTATAGAATAAAATTAAATAAATAAACATGTGGCTTTAAATTCGGTCTCCGACAGGTCGTATGCTGCCTTGTAGTCCGAGTGTCGGCCTACAAACTAGTTGACGCAGGTTCGATCCGCGCCATCGGAATCGTTTTTATTTTCACTTTTCTTCATATTATTTATTTATTTTTTTTAATTTTCAGTATAGAGAAAATTATTGTTTTTCTTTTCAAGTAGTAATATTTTAACCAGAATTTACAAAGATTTCAATATATTATTTAAAAAAACTACCAAAATAAAGAAATTGTGCAAATAAAAGTCTGAGTTTGGTTAGAGATTCTGGACATGCGCAGACTTATCCCTTCTCTTATACAAGTGGCTTTCATGCATATATATGCACCATTATAGAATAAAAATAAATAAATAAACATGTGGCTTTAAATTCGGTCTCCGACAGGTCGTATGCTCCCTTGTGGTCCGAGTGTCGGCCTGCAAACTAGTTGACGCAGGTTCGATCCGCGCCATCCGAATCCTTTATATTTTCACTTTTCTTCATATTATTTATTTATTTTTTTAATTTTCAGTAAAGAGAAAATTATTGTTTTTCTTTTCAAGTAGTAAAATTTTGACCAGAATTTACAAAGATTTCAATATATTATTTAAAAAAACTTCCAAAATAAAGAAATTGTGCAAATAAAAGTCTCAGTTTGGTTAGAGATTCTGGACATGCGCAGACTTATCCCTTCTCTTATACACATGGCTTTCATGCATGGATATGCACCATTATAGAAAAAAATTAAATAAATAAACATGTGCCTTTAAATTCGGTCTCCGGCAGGTCGTATGCTGCCTTGTAGTCCGAGTGTCGGCCTACAAACTAGTTGACGCAGGTTCGATCCGCGCCATCGGAATCGTTTTTATTTTCCCTTTTCTTCATATTTTTTATTTATTTTTTTAATTTTCAGTATAGAGAAAATTATTGTTTTTCTCTTCAAGTAGTAAAATTTTGACCAGAATTTACAAAGATTTCAATATAATATTTAAAAAAACTTCCAAAATAAAGAAATTGTGCAAATAAAAGTCTCAGTTTGGTTAGAGATTCTGGACATGCGCAGACTTATCCCTTCTCTTATACAAGTGGCTTTCATGCATATATATGCAGCATTATAGAATAAAATTAAATAAATAAACATGTGGCTTTAAATTCGGTCTCCGACAGGTCGTATGCTGCCTAGTAATCCGAGTGTCAGCCTACAAACTAGTTGACGAGGGTTCGATCCGCGCCATCGGAATCGTTTTTATTTTCACTTTTCTTCATATTATTTATTTATTTTTTTAATTTTCAGTAAAGAGAAAATTATTGTTTTTCTCTTCAAGTAGTAAAATTTTGACCAGAATTTACAAAGATTTCAATATATTATTTAAAAAAACTTCCAAAATAAAGAAATTGTGCAAATAAAAGTCTCAGTTTGGTTAGAGATTCTGGACATGCGCAGACTTATCCCTTCTCTTATACACATGGCTTTCATGCATGGATATGCACCATTATAGAATAAAAATAAATAAATAAACATGTGTTTTTAAATTCGGTCTCCGGCAGGTCGTATGCTGCCTTGTGGTCCGAGTGTCGGCCTCCAAACTAGTTGACGCAGGTTCGATCCGCGCCATCGGAATCCTTTATATTTTCCTTTTTCTTCATATTATTTATATATTTTTTTTAATTTTCAGTAAAGAGAAAATCATTGTTTTTCTTTTCAAGTAGTAAAATTTTGACCAGAATTTACAAAGATTTAAATATATTATTTAAAAAAACTTCCAAAATAAAGAAATTGTGCAAATAAAAATCTCAGTTTGGTTAGAGATTCTGGGCATGCGCAGACTTATCCCTTCTCTTATACACATGGCTTTCATGCATGGATATGCACCATTATGGAATAAAAATAAATAAAAAAACATGTGGCTTTAAATTCGTTCTACGACAGGTCGTATGCTGCCTTGTGGTCTGAGTGTCGGCCTGCAAACTAGTTGACGCATTTTCGATAAGCGCCATCGGATTCCTTTTTATTTTCACTCTTCTTCATATTATTTATTTATTTTTTTAATTTTCAGTATAGAGAAAATTATTATTTTTCTTTTCAAGTAGCAAAATTTTGAAAAGAATTTACAAAGATTTCAATATATTATTTAAAAAAACTTCCAAAATAAAGAAATTGTGCAAATAAGAGTCTAATTTTGGTTAGAGATTCTGGGCATGCGCAGACTTATCCCTTCTCTTATACACATGGCTTTCATGCATGGATATGCGAAATTATAGAATAAAAATAAATAAATAAACATGCGGCTTTAAATACGGTCTCAAACAGGTCGTATGGTGCCTGGTGGTCCGCGATTCGGCTTGCAAACTAGTTGACGCAGGTTCGATTCACGCAGTCGGAATCCTTTTTATTTTCACTTTTCTTCATATTATTTATTTATTTTTTTAATTTTCAGTAAAGAGAAAATTATTATCTTTCTTTTCAAGTAGTAAAATTTTGACCAGAATTTACAAAGATTTCAATATATTATTTAAAAAAACTTCCAAAATAAAGAAATTGTGCAAATAAAAGTCAAAGTGATTCTGGGCATGCGCAGACTTATCCCTTCTCTTATACACATGGATTTCATGCATGGATATGCAAAATTATGGAATAAAAATAAATAAAAAAACATGTATCTTTAAATTCGGACTCCGACAGGTCGTATGCGGCCTTGTGGTCCGAGTGTCGGCCTTCAAAGTAATGGACGCAGTTTCGATCCGCGCCATTGGATTCCTTTTTATTTTCACTTTTCTTCATATTTTTTATTTATTTTTTTAATTTTCAGTATAGAGAAAATTATTATTTTTCTTTTCAAGTAGTAAAATTTTCACCAGAATTTACAAAGATTTCAATATATTATAAAAAAAAAACTTCCAAAGTAAAGAAATTGTGCAAATAAAAGTCTCATTTTGGTTATAGATTCTGGGCATGCGCAGACTTATCCCTTCTCTTATACACATGGCTTTCATGCATGGATATGCACCATTATAGAACAAAAATAAATAAATAAACATGTATCTTTAAATTCGGTCTCCGACAGGTCGTATGCTGCCTTGTGGTCCGAGTGTCGGCCTGCAAACTAGTTGACGCCGGTTCGATCCGCGCCATCGGGTTCCTTTTTATTTTTACTATTCTTCATATTATTTATTTATTTGTTTACTTTTCAGTATAGAGAAAATTATTATTTTTGTTTTCAAGTAGTAAAATTTTGAGCAGAATTTACAAAGATTTAAATATATTATTTAAAAAAACTTCCAAAATAAAGAAATTATGCAAATAAAAATCTCAGTTTGGTTAGAGATTCTGGGCATGCGCAGACTTATCCCTTCTCTTATACACATGGATTTCATGCATGGATATGCACCATTATGGAATAAAAATAAATAAAAAACATGTGGCTTTAAATTCGTTCTACGACAGATCGTATGCTGCCTTGTGGTCTGAGTGTCGGCCTGCAAACTAGTTGACGCATTTTCGATAAGCGCCATCGGATTCCTTTTTATTTTCACTTTTCTTCATATTATTTATTTATTTTTTTTAATTTTCAGTATAGAGAAAATTATTATTTTTCTTTTCAAGTAGTAAAATTTTGAAAAGAATTTACAAAGATTTCAATATATTATTTAAAAAAACTTCCAAAATAAAGAAATTGTGCAAATAAGAGTCTAATTTTGGTTCGAGATTCTGGGCATGCGCAGACTTATCCCTTCTCTTATACACATGGCTTTCATGCATGGATATGCGGAATTATAGAATAAAATTAAATAAATAAACATGTGGCTTTAAATTCGGTCTCCGACAGGTCGTATGCTGCCTTGTAGTCCGAGTGTCGTCCTACAAACTAGTTGACGCAGGTTCGATCCGCGCCATCGGAATCCTTTATATTTCCACTTTTCTTCATATTATTTATTTATTTTTTTAATTTTCAGTAAAGAGAAAATTATTGTTTTTCTTTTCAAGTAGTAAAATTTTGACCAGAATTTACAAAGATTTCAATATATTATTTAAAAAAACTTCCAAAATAAAGAAATTTTGCAAATAAAAGTCTCAGTTTGGTTAGAGATTCTGGACATGCGCAGACTTATCCCTTCTCTTATACACATGGCTTTCATGCATATATATGCACCATTATAGAATAAAAATAAATAAATAAAGATGTGGCTTTAAATTCGGTCTCCGACAGGTCGTATGCTGCCTTGTAGTCCGAGTGTCGGCCTACAAACAAGTAGACGCAGGTTCGATCCGCGCCATCGGAATCGTTTTTATTTTCACTTCTCTTCATATTTTTTATTTATTTTTTTAATTTTCAGTATAGAGAAAATTATTGTTTTTCTCTTCAAGTAGTAACATTTTGACCAGAATTTACAAAGATTTCAATATATTATTTAAAAAAACTTCCAAAATAAAGAAATTTTGCAAATAAAAGTCTCAGTTTGGTTAGAGATTCTGGACATGCGCAGACTTATCCCTTCTCTTATACACATGGCTTTCATGCATATATATGCACCATTATAGAATAAAAATAAATAAATAAAGATGTGGCTTTAAATTCGGTCTCCGACAGGTCGTATGCTGCCTTGTGGTCCGAGTGTCGGCCTGCAAACTAGTTGACGCAGGTTCGATCCGCGCCATCGGAATCCTTTATATTTTCACTTTTCTTCATATTATTTATTTATTTTTTTAATTTTCAGTAAAGAGAAAATTATTGTTTTTCTTTTCAAGTAGTAAAATTTTGACCAGAATTTACAAAGATTTCAATATATTATTTAAAAAAACTTCCAAAATAAAGAAATTGTGCAAATAAAAGTCTTAGTTTGGTTAGAGATTCTGGACATGCGCAGACTTATCCCTTCTCTTATACACATGGCTTTCATGCATGGATATGCACCATTATAGAATAAAAATAAATAAATAAACATGTGTTTTTAAATTCGGTCTCCGGCAGGTCGTATGCTGCCTTGTGGTCCGAGTGTCGGCCTCCAAACTAGTTGACGCAGGTTCGATCCGCGCCATCGGAATCCTTTATATTTTCACTTTTCTTCATATTATTTATATATTTTTTTTAATTTTCAGTAAAGAGAAAATTATTGTTTTTCTTTTCAAGTAGTAAAATTTTGACCAGAATTTACAAAGATTTCAATATATTATTTAAAAAAACTTCCAAAATAAAGAAATTGTGCAAATAAAAGTCTCAGTTTGGTTAGAGATTCTGGACATGCGCAGACTTATCCTTTCTCTTATACAAGTGGCTTTCATGCATATATATGCACCATTATAGAATAAAAATAAATAAATAAACATGTGGCTTTAAATTCGGTCTCCGACAGGTCGTATGCTTCCTTGTGGTCCGAGTGTCGGCCTGCAAACTAGTTGACGCAGGTTCGATCCGCGCCTTCGGAATCCTTTATATTTTCACTTTTCTTCATATTATTTATTTATTTTTTTAATTTTCAGTAAAGAGAAAATTATTGTTTTTCTCTTCAAGTAGTAAAATTTTGACCAGTATTTACAAAGATTTCAATATATTATTTAAAAAACCTTCCAAAATAAAGAAATTGTGCAAATAAAAGTCTCAGTTTGGTTAGAGATTCTGGGCATGCGCAGACTTATCCCTTCTCTTATACACATGGCTTTCATGCATGGATATGCACCATTATAGAATAAAATTAAATAAATAAACATGTGCCTTTAAATTCGGTCTCCGGCAGGTCGTATGCTGCCTTGTAGTCCGAGTGTCGGCCTACAAACTAGTTGACGCAGGTTCGATCCGCGCCATCGGAATCGTTTTTATTTTCACTTTTCTTCATATTATTTATTTATTTTTTTAATTTTCAGTGAAGAGAACATTATTGTTTTTCTCTTCAAGTAGTAAAATTTTGACCAGAATTTACAAAGATTTAAATATATTATTTAAAAAAACTTCCAAAATAAAGAAATTGTGCAAATAAAAATCTCAGTTTGGTTAGAGATTCTGGGCATGCGCAGACTTATCCCTTCTCTTATACACATGGCTTTCATGCATGGATATGCACCATTATGGAATAAAAATAAATAAAAAAACATGTGGCTTTAAATTCGTTCTACGACAGGTCGTATGCTGCCTTGTGGTCTGAGTGTCGGCCTGCAAACTAGTTGATGCATTTTCGATAAGCGCCATCGGATTCCTTTTTATTTTTACTATTCTTCATATTATTTATTTATTTGTTTACTTTTCAGTATAGAGAAAATTATTATTTTTGTTTTCAAGTAGTAAAATTTTGAGCAGAATTTACAAAGATTTAAATATATTATTTAAAAAAACTTCCAAAATAAAGAAATTATGCAAATAAAAATCTCAGTTTGGTTAGAGATTCTGGGCATGCGCAGACTTATCCCTTCTCTTATACACATGGATTTCATGCATGGATATGCACCATTATGGAATAAAAATAAATAAAAAAACATGTGGCTTTAAATTCGTTCTACGACAGATCGTATGCTGCCTTGTGGTCTGAGTGTCGGCCTGCAAACTAGTTGACGCATTTTCGATAAGCGCCATCGGATTCCTTTTTATTTTCACTTTTCTTCATATTATTTATTTATTTTTTTTAATTTTCAGTATAGAGAAAATTATTGTTTTTCTTTTCAAGTAGTAAAATTTTGAAAAGAATTTACAAAGATTTCAATATATTATTTAAAAAAACTTCCAAAATAAAGAAATTGTGCAAATAAGAGTCTAATTTTGGTTCGAGATTCTGGGCATGCGCAGACTTATCCCTTCTCTTATACACATGGCTTTCATGCATGGATATGCGGAATTATAGAATAAAATTAAATAAATAAACATGTGGCTTTAAATTCGGTCTCCGACAGGTCGTATGCTGCCTTGTAGTCCGAGTGTCGTCCTACAAACTAGTTGACGCAGGTTCGATCCGCGCCATCGGAATCCTTTATATTTCCACTTTTCTTCATATTATTTATTTATTTTTTTAATTTTCAGTAAAGAGAAAATTATTGTTTTTCTTTTCAAGTAGTAAAATTTTGACCAGAATTTACAAAGATTTCAATATATTATTTAAAAAAACTTCCAAAATAAAGAAATTGTGCAAATAAAAGTCTCAGTTTGGTTAGAGATTCTGGACATGCGCAGACTTATCCCTTCTCTTATACACATGGCTTGCATGCATGGATATGCACCATTATAGAATAAAAATAAATAAATAAACATGTGCCTTTAAATTCGGTCTCCGACAGGTCGTATGCTGCCTTGTGGTCCGAGTGTCGGCCTGCAAACTAGTTGACGTAGGTTCGATCCGCGCCATCGGAATCCTTTATATTTTCACTTTTCTTCATATTATTTATTTATTTTTTTAATTTTCAGTAAAGAGAAAATTATTGTTTTTCTTTTCAAGTAGTAAAATTTTGACCAGAATTTACAAAGATTTCAATATATTATTTAAAAAAACTTCCAAAATAAAGAAATTGTGCAAATAAAAGTCTCAGTTTGGTTAGAGATTCTGGACATGCGCAGACTTATCCCTTCTCTTATACACATAGCTTTCATGCATGGATATGCACCATTATAGAATAAAAATAAATAAATAAACATGTGGCTTTAAATTCGGTCTACGACAGGTCGTATGATGCCTTGTGGTCCGAGTGTCGGCCTGCAAACTAGTTGACGCAGGTTCGATCCGCGCCATCGGAATCCTTTGTATTTTCACTTTTCTTCATATTATTTATATATTTTTTTTAATTTTCAGTAAAGAGAAAATTATTGTTTTTCTTTTCAAGTAGTAAAATTTTGACCAGAATTTACAAAGATTTAAATATATTATTTAAAAAAACTTCCAAAATAAAGAAATTGTGCAAATAAAAATCTCAGTTTGGTTAGAGATTCTGGGCATGCGCAGACTTATCCCTTCTCTTATACACATGGCTTTCATGCATGGATATGCACCATTATAGAATAAAATTAAATAAATAAACATGTGGCTTTAAATTCGGTCTCCGACAGGTCGTATGCTGCCTTGTAGTCCGAGTGTCGGCCTACAAACAAGTAGACGCAGGTTCGATCCGCGCCATCGGAATCGTTTTTATTTTCACTTCTCTTCATATTTTTTATTTATTTTTTTAATTTTCAGTATAGAGAAAATTATTGTTTTTCTCTTCAAGTAGTAAAATTTTGACCAGAATTTACAAAGATTTCAATATATTATTTAAATAAACTTCCAAAATAAAGAAATTGTGCAAATAAAAGTCTCAGTTTGGTTAGAGATTCTGGACATGCGCAGACTTATCCCTTCTCTTATACACATGGCTTTCATGCATGGATATGCACCATTATAGAATAAAAATAAATAAATAAACATGTGTCTTTAAATTCGGTCTCCGGCAGGTCGTATGCTGCCTTGTGGTCCGAGTGTCGGCCTGCAAACTAGTTGACGCAGGTTCGATCCGCGCCATCGGAATCCTTTATATTTTCACTTTTCTTCATATTATTTATTTATTTTTTTAATTTTCAGTAAAGAGAAAATTATTGTTTTTCTTTTCAAGTAGTAAAATTTTGACCAGAATTTACAAAGATTTCAATATATTATTTAAAAAAACTTCCAAAATAAAGAAATTGTGCAAATAAAAGTCTTAGTTTGGTTAGAGATTCTGGACATGCGCAGACTTATCCCTTCTCTTATACACATGGCTTTCATGCATGGATATGCACCATTATAGAATAAAAATAAATAAATAAACATGTGTCTTTAAATTCGGTCTCCGGCAGGTCGTATGCTGCCTTGTGGTCCGAGTGTCGGCCTGCAAACTAGTTGACGCAGGTTCGATCCGCGCCATCGGAATCCTTTATATTTTCACTTTTCTTCATATTATTTATATATTTTTTTTAATTTTCAGTAAAGAGAAAATTATTGTTTTTCTTTTCAAGTAGTAAAATTTTGACCAGAATTTACAAAGATTTCAATATATTATTTAAAAAAACTTCTAAAATAAAGAAATTGTACAAATAAAAGTCTCATTTTACTTAGAGATTCTGGGCATGCGCAGACTTATCCCTTCTCTTATACACATGGCTTTCATGCATGGATATGCACCATTATAGAATAAAAATAAATAAATAAACATGTGCCTTTAAATTCGGTCTCCGGCAGGTCGTATGCTGCCTTGTGGTCTGAGTGTCGGCCTGCAAACTAGTTGACGCATTTTCGATAAGCGCCATCGGATTCCTTTTTATTTTCACTTTTCTTCATATTATTTATTTATTTTTTTAATTTTCAGTATAGAGAAAATTATTATTTTTCTTTTCAAGTAGTTAAATTTTGAAAAGAATTTACAAAGATTTCAATATATTATTTAAAAAAACTTCCAAAATAAAGAAATTGTGCAAATAAGAGTCTAATTTTGGTTAGAGATTCTGGGCATGCGCAGACTTATCCCTTCTCTTATACACATGGCTTTCATGCATGGATATGCACCATTATGGAATAAAAATAAATAAAAAAACATGTGGCTTTAAATTCGTTCTACGACAGGTCGTATGCTGCCTTGTGGTCTGAGTGTCGGCCTGCAAACTAGTTGATGCATTTTCGATAAGCGCCATCGGATTCCTTTTTATTTTTACTATTCTTCATATTATTTATTTATTTGTTTACTTTTCAGTATAGAGAAAATTATTATTTTTGTTTTCAAGTAGTAAAATTTTGAGCAGAATTTACAAAGATTTAAATATATTATTTAAAAAAACTTCCAAAATAAAGAAATTATGCAAATAAAAATCTCAGTTTGGTTAGAGATTCTGGGCATGCGCAGACTTATCCCTTCTCTTATACACATGGATTTCATGCATGGATATGCACCATTATGGAATAAAAATAAATAAAAAAACATGTGGCTTTAAATTCGTTCTACGACAGATCGTATGCTGCCTTGTGGTCTGAGTGTCGGCCTGCAAACTAGTTGACGCATTTTCGATAAGCGCCATCGGATTCCTTTTTATTTTCACTTTTCTTCATATTATTTATTTATTTTTTTTAATTTTCAGTATAGAGAAAATTATTGTTTTTCTTTTCAAGTAGTAAAATTTTGAAAAGAATTTACAAAGATTTCAATATATTATTTAAAAAAACTTCCAAAATAAAGAAATTGTGCAAATAAGAGTCTAATTTTGGTTCGAGATTCTGGGCATGCGCAGACTTATCCCTTCTCTTATACACATGGCTTTCATGCATGGATATGCGGAATTATAGAATAAAATTAAATAAATAAACATGTGGCTTTAAATTCGGTCTCCGACAGGTCGTATGCTGCCTTGTAGTCCGAGTGTCGTCCTACAAACTAGTTGACGCAGGTTCGATCCGCGCCATCGGAATCCTTTATATTTCCACTTTTCTTCATATTATTTATTTATTTTTTTAATTTTCAGTAAAGAGAAAATTATTGTTTTTCTTTTCAAGTAGTAAAATTTTGACCAGAATTTACAAAGATTTCAATATATTATTTAAAAAAACTTCCAAAATAAAGAAATTGTGCAAATAAAAGTCTCAGTTTGGTTAGAGATTCTGGACATGCGCAGACTTATCCCTTCTCTTATACACATGGCTTGCATGCATGGATATGCACCATTATAGAATAAAAATAAATAAATAAACATGTGCCTTTAAATTCGGTCTCCGACAGGTCGTATGCTGCCTTGTGGTCCGAGTGTCGGCCTGCAAACTAGTTGACGTAGGTTCGATCCGCGCCATCGGAATCCTTTATATTTTCACTTTTCTTCATATTATTTATTTATTTTTTTAATTTTCAGTAAAGAGAAAATTATTGTTTTTCTTTTCAAGTAGTAAAATTTTGACCAGAATTTACAAAGATTTCAATATATTATTTAAAAAAACTTCCAAAATAAAGAAATTGTGCAAATAAAAGTCTCAGTTTGGTTAGAGATTCTGGACATGCGCAGACTTATCCCTTCTCTTATACACATAGCTTTCATGCATGGATATGCACCATTATAGAATAAAAATAAATAAATAAACATGTGGCTTTAAATTCGGTCTCCGACAGGTCGTATGATGCCTTGTGGTCCGAGTGTCGGCCTGCAAACTAGTTGACGCAGGTTCGATCCGCGCCATCGGAATCCTTTGTATTTTCACTTTTCTTCATATTATTTATATATTTTTTTTAATTTTCAGTAAAGAGAAAATTATTGTTTTTCTTTTCAAGTAGTAAAATTTTGACCAGAATTTACAAAGATTTAAATATATTATTTAAAAAAACTTCCAAAATAAAGAAATTGTGCAAATAAAAATCTCAGTTTGGTTAGAGATTCTGGGCATGCGCAGACTTATCCCTTCTCTTATACACATGGCTTTCATGCATGGATATGCACCATTATAGAATAAAATTAAATAAATAAACATGTGGCTTTAAATTCGGTCTCCGACAGGTCGTATGCTGCCTTGTAGTCCGAGTGTCGGCCTACAAACAAGTAGACGCAGGATCGATCCGCGCCATCGGAATCGTTTTTATTTTCACTTCTCTTCATATTTTTTATTTATTTTTTTAATTTTCAGTATAGAGAAAATTATTGTTTTTCTCTTCAAGTAGTAAAATTTTGACCAGAATTTACAAAGATTTCAATATATTATTTAAAAAAACTTCCAAAATAAAGAAATTTTGCAAATAAAAGTCTCAGTTTGGTTAGAGATTCTGGACATGCGCAGACTTATCCCTTCTCTTATACACATGGCTTTCATGCATATATATGCACCATTATAGAATAAAAATAAATAAATAAAGATGTGGCTTTAAATTCGGTCTCCGACAGGTCGTATGCTGCCTTGTGGTCCGAGTGTCGGCCTGCAAACTAGTTGACGCAGGTTCGATCCGCGCCATCGGAATCCTTTATATTTTCACTTTTCTTCATATTATTTATTTATTTTTTTAATTTTCAGTAAAGAGAAAATTATTGTTTTTCTTTTCAAGTAGTAAAATTTTGACCAGAATTTACAAAGATTTCAATATATTATTTAAAAAAACTTCCAAAATAAAGAAATTGTGCAAATAAAAGTCTTAGTTTGGTTAGAGATTCTGGACATGCGCAGACTTATCCCTTCTCTTATTCACATGGCTTTCATGCATGGATATGCACCATTATAGAATAAAAATAAATAAATAAACATGTGTTTTTAAATTCGGTCTCCGGCAGGTCGTATGCTGCCTTGTGGTCCGAGTGTCGGCCTCCAAACTAGTTGACGCAGGTTCGATCCGCGCCATCGGAATCCTTTATATTTTCACTTTTCTTCATATTATTTATATATTTTTTTTAATTTTCAGTAAAGAGAAAATTATTGTTTTTCTTTTCAAGTAGTAAAATTTTGACCAGAATTTACAAAGATTTCAATATATTATTTAAAAAAACTTCCAAAATAAAGAAATTGTGCAAATAAAAGTCTCAGTTTGGTTAGAGATTCTGGACATGCGCAGACTTATCCCTTCTCTTATACAAGTGGCTTTCATGCATATATATGCACCATTATAGAATAAAAATAAATAAATAAACATGTGGCTTTAAATTCGGTGTCCGACAGGTCGTATGCTTCCTTGTGGTCCGAGTGTCGGCCTGCAAACTAGTTGACGCAGGTTCGATCCGCGCCTTCGGAATCCTTTATATTTTCACTTTTCTTCATATTATTTATTTATTTTTTTAATTTTCAGTAAAGAGAAAATTATTGTTTTTCTCTTCAAGTAGTAAAATTTTGACCAGTATTTACAAAGATTTCAATATATTATTTAAAAAAACTTCCAAAATAAAGAAATTGTGCAAATAAAAGTCTCAGTTTGGTTAGAGATTCTGGGCATGCGCAGACTTATCCCTTCTCTTATACACATGGCTTTCATGCATGGATATGCACCATTATAGAATAAAATTAAATAAATAAACATGTGCCTTTAAATTCGGTCTCCGGCAGGTCGTATGCTGCCTTGTAGTCCGAGTGTCGGCCTACAAACTAGTTGACGCAGGTTCGATCCGCGCCATCGGAATCGTTTTTATTTTCACTTTTCTTCATATTATTTATTTATTTTTTTAATTTTCAGTAAAGAGAACATTATTGTTTTTCTCTTCAAGTAGTAAAATTTTGACCAGAATTTACAAAGATTTAAATATATTATTTAAAAAAACTTCCAAAATAAAGAAATTGTGCAAATAAAAATCTCAGTTTGGTTAGAGATTCTGGGCATGCGCAGACTTATCCCTTCTCTTATACACATGGCTTTCATGCATGGATATGCACCATTATGGAATAAAAATAAATAAAAAAACATGTGGCTTTAAATTCGTTCTACGACAGGTCGTATGCTGCCTTGTGGTCTGAGTGTCGGCCTGCAAACTAGTTGATGCATTTTCGATAAGCGCCATCGGATTCCTTTTTATTTTCACTCTTCTTCACATTATTTATTTATTTTTTTAATTTTCAGTATAGAGAAAATTATTATTTTTCTTTTCAAGTAGCAAAATTTTGAAAAGAATTTACAAAGATTTCAATATATTATTTAAAAAAACTTCCAAAATAAAGAAATTGTGCAAATAAGAGTCTAATTTTGGTTAGAGATTCTGGGCATGCGCAGACTTATCCCTTCTCTTATACACATGGCTTTCATGCATGGATATGCGCCATTATAGAATAAAAATAAATAAATAAACATGCGCTTTAAATACGGTCTCAAATAGGTCGTATGGTGCCTGGTGATCCGCGATTCGGCTTGCAAACTAGTTGACGCAGGTTCGATTCACGCAGTCGGAATCCTTTTTATTTTCACTTTTCTTCATATTATTTATTTATTTTTTTAATTTTCAGTAAAGAGAAAATTATTATCTTTCTTTTCAAGTAGTAAAATTTTGACCAGAATTTACAAAGATTTCAATATATTATTTAAAAAAACTTCCAAAATAAAGAAATTGTGCAAATAAAAGTCAAAGTGATTCTGGGCATGCGCAGACTTATCCCTTCTCTTATACACATGGATTTCATGCATGGATATGCACCATTATGGAATAAAAATAAATAAAAAAACATGTGGCTTTAAATTCGGACTCCGACAGGTCATATGCGGCCTTGTGGTCCGAGTGTCGGCCTTCAAAGTAATGGACGCAGTTTCGATCCGCGCCATTGGATTCCTTTTTATTTTCACTTTTCTTCATATTTTTTATTTATTTTTTAATTTTCAGTATAGAGAAAATTATTATTTTTCTTTTCAAGTAGTAAAATTTTCACCAGAATTTACAAAGATTTCAATATATTATAAAAAAAAAACTTCCAAAGTAAAGAAATTGTGCAAATAAAAGTCTCATTTTGGTTATAGATTCTGGGCATGCGCAGACTTATCCCTTCTCTTATACACATGGCTTTCATGCATGGATATGCACCATTATAGAACAAAAATAAATAAATAAACATGTATCTTTAAATTCGGTCTCCGACAGGTCGTATGCTGCCTTGTGTGTCCGAGTGTCGACCTTCAAAGTAATGGACGCAGTTTCGATCCGCGCCATCGGAATCCTTTATATTTTCACTTTCCTTCATATTATTTATTTATTTTTTTAATTTTCAGTAAAGAGAAAATTATTGTTTTTCTTTTCAAGTAGTAAAATTTTGACCAGAATTTACAAAGATTTCAATATATTATTTAAAAAAACTTCCAAAATAAAGAAATTGTGCAAATAAAAGTCTCAGTTTGGTTAGAGATTCTGGACATGCGCAGACTTATCCCTTCTCTTATACACATGGCTTTCATGCATGGATATGCACCATTATAGAATAAAATTAAATAAATAAACATGTGGCTTTAAATTCGGTCTCCGACAGGTCGTATGCTGCCTTGTGTGTCCGAGTGTCGACCTTCAAAGTAATGGACGCAGTTTCGATCCGCGCCATCGGATTCCTTTTTATTTTCACTTTTCTTCATATTATTTATTTATTTTTTTTAATTTTCAGTATAGAGAAAATTATTATTTTTCTTTTCAAGTAGTAAAATTTTGAAAAGAATTTACAAAGATTTCAATATATTATTTAAAAAAACTTCCAAAATAAAGAAATTGTGCAAATAAGAGTCTAATTTTGGTTCGAGATTCTGGGCATGCGCAGACTTATCCCTTCTCTTATACACATGGCTTTCATGCATGGATATGCGGAATTATAGAATAAAATTAAATAAATAAACATGTGGCTTTAAATTCGGTCTCCGACAGGTCGTATGCTGCCTTGTAGTCCGAGTGTCGGCCTACAAACTAGTTGACGCAGGTTCGATCCGCGCCATCGGAATCCTTTATATTTTCACTTTTCTTCATATTATTTATTTATTTTTTTAATTTTCAGTAAAGAGAAAATTATTGTTTTTCTTTTCAAGTAGTAAAATTTTGACCAGAATTTACAAAGATTTCAATATATTATTTAAAAAAACTTCCAAAATAAAGAAATTGTGCAAATAAAAGTCTCAGTTTGGTTAGAGATTCTGGACATGCGCAGACTTATCCCTTCTCTTATACACATGGCTTGCATGCATGGATATGCACCATTATAGAATAAAAATAAATAAATAAACATGTGCCTTTAAATTCGGTCTCCGACAGGTCGTATGCTGCCTTGTGGTCCGAGTGTCGGCCTGCAAACTAGTTGACGTAGGTTCGATCCGCGCCATCGGAATCCTTTATATTTTCACTTTTCTTCATATTATTTATTTATTTTTTTAATTTTCAGTAAAGAGAAAATTATTGTTTTTCTTTTCAAGTAGTAAAACTTTGACCAGAATTTACAAAGATTTCAATATATTATTTAAAAAAACTTCCAAAATAAAGAAATTGTGCAAATAAAAGTCTCAGTTTGGTTAGAGATTCTGGACATGCGCAGACTTATCCCTTCTCTTATACACATGGCTTTCATGCATGGATATGCACCATTATAGAATAAAAATAAATAAATAAACATGTGGCTTTAAATTCGGTCTCCGACAGGTCGTATGATGCCTTGTGGTCCGAGTGTCGGCCTGCAAACTAGTTGACGCAGGTTCGATCCGCGCCATCGGAATCCTTTGTATTTTCACTTTTCTTCATATTATTTATATATTTTTTTTAATTTTCAGTAAAGAGAAAATTATTGTTTTTCTTTTCAAGTAGTAAAATTTTGACCAGAATTTACAAAGATTTCAATATATTATTTAAAAAAACTTCCAAAATAAAGAAATTGTGCAAATAAAAGTCTTAGTTTGGTTAGAGATTCTGGACATGCGCAGACTTATCCCTTCTCTTATACACATGGCTTGCATGCATGGATATGCACCATTATAGAATAAAAATAAATAAATAAACATATGCCTTTAAATTCGGTCTCCGGCAGGTCGTATGCTGCCTTGTAATCTGAGTGTCAGCCTACAAAGTAGTTGACGAGGGTTCGATCCGCGCCATCGGAATCGTTTTTATTTTCACTTTTCTTCATATTATTTATTTATTTTTTTAATTTTCAGTAAACCGAAAATTATTGTTTTTCTCTTCAAGTAGTAAAATTTTGACCAGAATTTACAAAGATTTCAATATATTATTTAAAAAAACTTCCAAAATAAAGAAATTGTGCAAATAAAAGTCTCAGTTTGGTTAGAGATTCTGGACATGCGCAGACTTATCCCTTCTCTTATACACATGGCTTTCATGCATGGATATGCACCATTATAGAATAAAAATAAATAAATAAACATGTGTCTTTAAATTCGGTCTCCGGCAGGTCGTATGCTGCCTTGTGGTCCGAGTGTCGGCCTTCAAAGTAATGGACGCAGTTTCGATCCGCGCCATCGGATTCCTTTTTATTTTCACTTTTCTTCATATTTTTTATTTATTTTTTAAATTTTCTGTATAGAGAAAATTATTGTTTTTCTTTTCAAGTAGTAAAATTTTCACCAGAATTTACAATGATTTCAATATATTCTTTAAAAAAACTTCCAAAATAAAGAAGTTGTGCAAATAAAAGTCTCAGTTTGGTTAGAGATTCTGGGCATGCGCAGACTTATCCCTTCTCTTATACACATGGATTTCATGCATGGATATGCACCATTATGGAATAAAAATAAATAAAAAAACATGTGGCTTTAAATTCGTTCTACGACAGATCGTATGCTGCCTTGTGGTCTGAGTGTCGGCCTGCAAACTAGTTGACGCATTTTCGATAAGCGCCATCGGATTCCTTTTTATTTTCACTTTTCTTCATATTATTTATTTATTTTTTTAATTTTCAGTATAGAGAAAATTATTATTTTTCTTTTCAAGTAGTAAAATTTTGAAAAGAATTTACAAAGATTTCAATATATTATTTAAAAAAACTTCCAAAATAAAGAAATTGTGCAAATAAGAGTCTAATTTTGGTTCGAGATTCTGGGCATGCGCAGACTTATCCCTTCTCTTATACACATGGCTTTCATGCATGGATATGCGCCATTATAGAATAAAATTAAATAAATAAACATGTGGCTTTAAATTCGGTCTCCGACAGGTCGTATGCTGCCTTGTAATCCGAGTGTCAGCCTACAAACTAGTTGACGAGGGTTCGATCCGCGCCATCGGAATCGTTTTTATTTTCACTTTTCTTCATATTATTTATTTATTTTTTTAATTTTCAGTAAAGAGAAAATTATTGTTTTTCTTTTCAAGTAGTAAAATTTTGACCAGAATTTACAAAGATTTCAATATATTATTTAAACAAACTTCCAAAATAAAGAAATTGTGCAAATAAAAGTCTCAGTTTGGTTAGAGATTCTGGACATGCGCAGACTTATCCCTTCTCTTATACACATGGCTTGCATGCATGGATATGCACCATTATAGAATAAAAATAAATAAATAAACATGTGCCTTTAAATTCGGACTCCGACAGGTCGTATGCTGCCTTGTGGTCCGAGTGTCGGCCTGCAAACTAGTTGACGTAGGTTCGATCCGCGCCATCGGAATCCTTTATATTTTCACTTTTCTTCATATTATTTATTTATTTTTTTAATTTTCAGTAAAGAGAAAATTATTGTTTTTCTTTTCAAGTAGTAAAAGTTTGACCAGAATTTACAAAGATTTCAATATATTATTTAAAAAAACTTCCAAAATAAAGAAATTGTGCAAATAAAAGTCTCAGTTTGGTTAGAGATTCTGGACATGCGCAGACTTATCCCTTCTCTTATACACATGGCTTTCATGCATGGATATGCACCATTATAGAATAAAAATAAATAAATAAACATGTGGCTTTAAATTCGGTCTCCGGCAGGTCGTATGCTGCCTTGTGGTCCGAGTGTCGGCCTTCAAAGTAATGGACGCAGTTTCGATACGCGACATCGGATTCCTTTTTATTTTCACTTTTCTTCATATTTTTTATTTATTTTTTTAATTTTCAGTATAGAGAAAATTATTATTTTTCTTTTCAAGTAGTAAAATTTTGAAAAGAATTTACAAAGATTTCAATATATTATTTAAAAAAACTTCCAAAATAAAGAAATTGTGCAAATAAGAGTCTAATTTTGGTTCGAGATTCTGGGCATGCGCAGACTTATCCCTTCTCTTATACACATGGCTTTCATGCATGGATATGCGCCATTATAGAATAAAATTAAATAAATAAACATGTGGCTTTAAATTCGGTCTCCGACAGGTCGTATGCTGCCTTGTGGTCCGAGTGTCGGCCTGCAAACTAGTTGACGTAGGTTCGATCCGCGCCATCGGAATCCTTTATATTTTCACTTTTCTTCATATTATTTATTTATTTTTTTAATTTTCAGTAAAGAGAAAATTATTGTTTTTCTTTTCAAGTAGTAAAATTTTGACCAGAATTTACAAAGATTTCAATATATTATTTAAAAAAACTTCCAAAATAAAGAAATTGTGCAAATAAAAGTCTCAGTTTGGTTAGAGATTCTGGACATGCGCAGACTTATCCCTTCTCTTATACACATGGCTTTCATGCATGGATATGCACCATTATAGAATAAAATTAAATAAATAAACATGTGGCTTTAAATTCGGTCTCCGACAGGTCGTATGCTGCCTTGTAGTCCGAGTGTCGGACTACAAACTAGTAGACTCAGGTTCGATCCGCGCCATCGGAATCGTTTTTATTTTCACTTCTCTTCATATTTTTTATTTATTTTTTTAATTTTCAGTATAGAGAAAATTATTGTTTTTCTCTTCAAGTAGTAAAATTTTGACCAGAATTTACAAAGATTTCAATATATTATTTTAAAAAACTTCCAAAATAAAGAAATTGTGCAAATAAAAGTCTCCGTTTGGTTAGAGATTCTGGACATGCGCAGACTTATCCCTTCTCTTATACACATGGCTTTCATGCATATATATGCACCATTATAGAATAAAAATAAATAAATAAAGATGTGGCTTTAAATTCGGTCTCCGACAGGTCGTATGCTGCCTTGTGGTCCGAGTGTCGGCCTGCAAACTAGTTGACGCAGGTTCGATCCGCGCCATCGGAATCCTTTATATTTTCACTTTTCTTCATATTATTTATTTATTTTTTTAATTTTCAGTAAAGAGAAAATTATTGTTTTTCTTTTCAAGTAGTAAAATTTTGACCAGAATTTACAAAGATTTCAATATATTATTTAAAAAAACTTCCAAAATAAAGAAATTGTGCAAATAAAAGTCTTAGTTTGGTTAGAGATTCTGGACATGCGCAGACTTATCCCTTCTCTTATACACATGGCTTGCATGCATGGATATGCACCATTATAGAATAAAAATAAATAAATAAACATGTGCCTTTAAATTCGGTCTCCAGCAGGTCGTATGCTGCCTTGTGGTCCGAGTGTCGGCCTGCAAACTAGTTGACGTAGGTTCGATCCGCGCCATCGGAATCTTTTATATTTTCACTTTTCTTCATATTATTTATTTATTTTTTTAATTTTCAGTAAAGAGAAAATTATTGTTTTTCTTTTCAAGTAGTAAAATTTTGACCAGAATTTACAAAGATTTCAATATATTATTTAAAAAAACTTCCAAAATAAAGAAATTGTACAAATAAAAGTTTCATTTTACTTAGAGATTCTGGGCATGCGCAGACTTATCCCTTCTCTTATACACATGGCTTTCATGCATGGATATGCACCATTATAGAATAAAAATAAATAAATAAACATGTGGCTTTAAATTCGGTCTCCGACAGGTCGTATGATGCCTTGTGGTCCGAGTGTCGGCCTGCAAACTAGTTGACGCAGGTTCGATCCGCGCCATCGGAATCCTTTGTATTTTCACTTTTCTTCATATTATTTATATATTTTTTTTAATTTTCAGTAAAGAGAAAATTATTGTTTTTCTTTTCAAGTAGTAAAATTTTGACCAGAATTTACAAAGATTTCAATATATTATTTAAAAAAACTTCCAAAATAAAGAAATTGTGCAAATAAAAGTCTTAGTTTGGTTAGAGATTCTGGACATGCGCAGACTTATCCCTTCTCTTATACACATGGCTTGCATGCATGGATATGCACCATTATAGAATAAAAATAAATAAATAAACATATGCCTTTAAATTCGGTCTCCGGCAGGTCGTATGCTGCCTTGTAATCTGAGTGTCAGCCTACAAAGTAGTTGACGAGGGTTCGATCCGCGCCATCGGAATCGTTTTTATTTTCACTTTTCTTCATATTATTTATTTATTTTTTTAATTTTCAGTAAACCGAAAATTATTGTTTTTCTCTTCAAGTAGTAAAATTTTGACCAGAATTTACAAAGATTTCAATATATTATTTAAAAAAACTTCCAAAATAAAGAAATTGTGCAAATAAAAGTCTCAGTTTGGTTAGAGATTCTGGACATGCGCAGACTTATCCCTTCTCTTATACACATGGCTTTCATGCATGGATATGCACCATTATAGAATAAAAATAAATAAATAAACATGTGTCTTTAAATTCGGTCTCCGGCAGGTCGTATGCTGCCTTGTGGTCCGAGTGTCGGCCTTCAAAGTAATGGACGCAGTTTCGATCCGCGCCATCGGATTCCTTTTTATTTTCACTTTTCTTCATATTTTTTATTTATTTTTTAAATTTTCTGTATAGAGAAAATTATTGTTTTTCTTTTCAAGTAGTAAAATTTTCACCAGAATTTACAATGATTTCAATATATTCTTTAAAAAAACTTCCAAAATAAAGAAGTTGTGCAAATAAAAGTCTCAGTTTGGTTAGAGATTCTGGGCATGCGCAGACTTATCCCTTCTCTTATACACATGGATTTCATGCATGGATATGCACCATTATGGAATAAAAATAAATAAAAAAACATGTGGCTTTAAATTCGTTCTACGACAGATCGTATGCTGCCTTGTGGTCTGAGTGTCGGCCTGCAAACTAGTTGACGCATTTTCGATAAGCGCCATCGGATTCCTTTTTATTTTCACTTTTCTTCATATTATTTATTTATTTTTTTAATTTTCAGTATAGAGAAAATTATTATTTTTCTTTTCAAGTAGTAAAATTTTGAAAAGAATTTACAAAGATTTCAATATATTATTTAAAAAAACTTCCAAAATAAAGAAATTGTGCAAATAAGAGTCTAATTTTGGTTCGAGATTCTGGGCATGCGCAGACTTATCCCTTCTCTTATACACATGGCTTTCATGCATGGATATGCGCCATTATAGAATAAAATTAAATAAATAAACATGTGGCTTTAAATTCGGTCTCCGACAGGTCGTATGCTGCCTTGTAATCCGAGTGTCAGCCTACAAACTAGTTGACGAGGGTTCGATCCGCGCCATCGGAATCGTTTTTATTTTCACTTTTCTTCATATTATTTATTTATTTTTTTAATTTTCAGTAAAGAGAAAATTATTGTTTTTCTTTTCAAGTAGTAAAATTTTGACCAGAATTTACAAAGATTTCAATATATTATTTAAACAAACTTCCAAAATAAAGAAATTGTGCAAATAAAAGTCTCAGTTTGGTTAGAGATTCTGGACATGCGCAGACTTATCCCTTCTCTTATACACATGGCTTGCATGCATGGATATGCACCATTATAGAATAAAAATAAATAAATAAACATGTGCCTTTAAATTCGGTCTCCGACAGGTCGTATGCTGCCTTGTGGTCCGAGTGTCGGCCTGCAAACTAGTTGACGTAGGTTCGATCCGCGCCATCGGAATCCTTTATATTTTCACTTTTCTTCATATTATTTATTTATTTTTTTAATTTTCAGTAAAGAGAAAATTATTGTTTTTCTTTTCAAGTAGTAAAAGTTTGACCAGAATTTACAAAGATTTCAATATATTATTTAAAAAAACTTCCAAAATAAAGAAATTGTGCAAATAAAAGTCTCAGTTTGGTTAGAGATTCTGGACATGCGCAGACTTATCCCTTCTCTTATACACATGGCTTTCATGCATGGATATGCACCATTATAGAATAAAAATAAATAAATAAACATGTGGCTTTAAATTCGGTCTCCGGCAGGTCGTATGCTGCCTTGTGGTCCGAGTGTCGGCCTTCAAAGTAATGGACGCAGTTTCGATACGCGCCATCGGATTCCTTTTTATTTTCACTTTTCTTCATATTTTTTATTTATTTTTTTAATTTTCAGTATAGAGAAAATTATTATTTTTCTTTTCAAGTAGTAAAATTTTGAAAAGAATTTACAAAGATTTCAATATATTATTTAAAAAAACTTCCAAAATAAAGAAATTGTGCAAATAAGAGTCTAATTTTGGTTCGAGATTCTGGGCATGCGCAGACTTATCCCTTCTCTTATACACATGGCTTTCATGCATGGATATGCGCCATTATAGAATAAAATTAAATAAATAAACATGTGGCTTTAAATTCGGTCTCCGACAGGTCGTATGCTGCCTTGTGGTCCGAGTGTCGGCCTGCAAACTAGTTGACGTAGGTTCGATCCGCGCCATCGGAAACCTTTATATTTTCACTTTTCTTCATATTATTTATTTATTTTTTTAATTTTCAGTAAAGAGAAAATTATTGTTTTTCTTTTCAAGTAGTAAAATTTTGACCAGAATTTACAAAGATTTCAATATATTATTTAAAAAAACTTCCAAAATAAAGAAATTGTGCAAATAAAAGTCTCAGTTTGGTTAGAGATTCTGGACATGCGCAGACTTATCCCTTCTCTTATACACATGGCTTTCATGCATGGATATGCACCATTATAGAATAAAATTAAATAAATAAACATGTGGCTTTAAATTCGGTCTCCGACAGGTCGTATGCTGCCTTGTAGTCCGAGTGTCGGACTACAAACTAGTAGACTCAGGTTCGATCCGCGCCATCGGAATCGTTTTTATTTTCACTTCTCTTCATATTTTTTATTTATTTTTTTAATTTTCAGTATAGAGAAAATTATTGTTTTTCTCTTCAAGTAGTAAAATTTTGACCAGAATTTACAAAGATTTCAATATATTATTTTAAAAAACTTCCAAAATAAAGAAATTGTGCAAATAAAAGTCTCCGTTTGGTTAGAGATTCTGGACATGCGCAGACTTATCCCTTCTCTTATACACATGGCTTTCATGCATATATATGCACCATTATAGAATAAAAATAAATAAATAAAGATGTGGCTTTAAATTCGGTCTCCGACAGGTCGTATGCTGCCTTGTGGTCCGAGTGTCGGCCTGCAAACTAGTTGACGCAGGTTCGATCCGCGCCATCGGAATCCTTTATATTTTCACTTTTCTTCATATTATTTATTTTTTTTTTTAATTTTCAGTAAAGAGAAAATTATTGTTTTTCTTTTCAAGTAGTAAAATTTTGACCAGAATTTACAAAGATTTCAATATATTATTTAAAAAAACTTCCAAAATAAAGAAATTGTGCAAATAAAAGTCTTAGTTTGGTTAGAGATTCTGGACATGCGCAGACTTATCCCTTCTCTTATACACATGGCTTGCATGCATGGATATGCACCATTATAGAATAAAAATAAATAAATAAACATGTGCCTTTAAATTCGGTCTCCGGCAGGTCGTATGCTGCCTTGTGGTCCGAGTGTCGGCCTGCAAACTAGTTGACGTAGGTTCGATCCGCGCCATCGGAATCTTTTATATTTTCACTTTTCTTCATATTATTTATTTATTTTTTTAATTTTCAGTAAAGAGAAAATTATTGTTTTTCTTTTCAAGTAGTAAAATTTTGACCAGAATTTACAAAGATTTCAATATATTATTTAAAAAAACTTCCAAAATAAAGAAATTGTACAAATAAAAGTTTCATTTTACTTAGAGATTCTGGGCATGCGCAGACTTATCCCTTCTCTTATACACATGGCTTTCATGCATGGATATGCACCATTATAGAATAAAAATAAATAAATAAACATGTGTCTTTAAATTCGGTCTCCGGCAGGTCGTATGCTGCCTTGTAATCCGAGTGTCAGCCTACAAAGTAGTTGACGAGGGTTCGATCCGCGCCATCGGAATCGTTTTTATTTTCACTTTTCTTCACATTATTTATTTATTTTTTTAATTTTCAGTAAACAGAAAATTATTGTTTTTCTCTTCAAGTAGTAAAATTTTGACCAGAATTTACAAAGATTTCAATATATTATTTAAAAAAACTTCCAAAATAAAGAAATTGTGCAAATAAAAGTCTCAGTTTGGTTAGAGATTCTGGACATGCGCAGACTTATCCCTTCTCTTATACACATGGCTTTCATGCATGGATATGCACCATTATAGAATAAAAATAAATAAATAAACATGTGCCTTTAAATTCGGTCTCCGGCAGGTCGTATGCTGCCTTGTAATCCGAGTGTCAGCCTACAAAGTAGTTGACGAGGGTTCGATGCGCGCCATCGGAATCGTTTTTATTTTCACTTTTCTTCATATTATTTATTTATTTTTTTAATTTTCAGTAAACAGAAAATTATTGTTTTTCTCTTCAAGTAGTAAAATTATGACCAGAATTTACAAAGATTTCAATATATTATTTAAAAAAACTTCCAAAATAAAGAAATTGTGCAAATAAAAGTCTCAGTTTGGTTAGAGATTCTGGACATGCGCAGACTTATCCCTTCTCTTATACACATGGCTTTCATGCATGGATATGCACCATTATAGAATAAAAATAAATAAATAAACATGTGTCTTTAAATTCGGTCTCCGGCAGGTCGTATGCTGCCTTGTGGTCCGAGTGTCGGCCTGCAAACTAGTTGACGCAGGTTCGATCCGCGCCATTGGAATCCTTTATATTTTCACTTTTCTTCATATTATTTATATATTTTTTTTAATTTTCAGTAAAGAGAAAATTATTGTTTTTCTTTTCAAGTAGTAAAATTTTGACCAGAATTTACAAAGATTTCAATATATTATTTAAAAAAACTTCCAAAATAAAGAAATTGTGCAAATAAAAGTCTCAGTTTGGTTAGAGATTCTGGACATGCGCAGACTTATCCCTTCTCTTATACACATGGCTTTCATGCATGGATATGCACCATTATAGAATAAAAATAAATAAATAAACATGTGCCTTTAAATTCGGTCTCCGGCAGGTCGTATGCTGCCTTGTGGTCCGAGTGTCGGCCTGCAAACTAGTTGACGCAGGTTCGATCCGCGCCATCGGAATCCTTTATATTTTCACTTTTCTTCATATTATTTATATATTTTTTTTAATTTTCAGTAAAGAGAAAATTATTGTTTTTCTTTTCAAGTAATAAAATTTTGACCAGAATTTACAAAGATTTCAATATATTATTTAAAAAAACTTCCAAAATAAAGAAATTGTGCAAATAAAAGTCTCAGTTTGGTTAGAGATTCTGGACATGCGCAGACTTATCCCTTCTCTTATACACATGGCTTTCATGCATGGATATGCACCATTATAGAATAAAAATAAATAAATAAACATGTGCCTTTAAATTCGGTCTCCGGCGGGTCGTATGCTGCCTTGTGGTCCGAGTGTCGGCCTGCAAACTAGTTGACGCAGGTTCGATCCGCGCCATCGGAATCCTTTATATTTTCACTTTTCTTCATATTATTTATATATTTTTTTTAATTTTCAGTAAACAGAAAATTATTGTTTTTCTTTTCAAGTAATAAAATTTTGACCAGAATTTACAAAGATTTCAATATATTATTTAAAAAAACTTCCAAAATAAAGAAATTGTGCAAATAAAAGTCTCAGTTTGGTTAGAGATTCTGGACATGCGCAGACTTATCCCTTCTCTTATACACATGGCTTTCATGCATGGATATGCACCATTATAGAATAAAAATAAATAAATAAACATGTGCCTTTAAATTCGGTCTCCGGCAGGTCGTATGCTGCCTTGTGGTCCGAGTGTCGGCCTGCAAACTAGTGGACACAGGTTCGATCCGCGCCATCGGATTCCTTTTAATTTTCATTTTTCTTCGTATTATTTATTTATTTTTTTAATTTTCAGTATAGAGAAAATTATTATTTTTCTTTTCAAGTAGTAAAATTTTGACCAGAATTTACAAAGATTTCAATATATTATTTAAAAAAACTTCCAAAATAAAGAAATTGTGCAAATAAAAGTCAAAGTGATTCTGGGCATGCGCAGACTTATCCCTTCTCTTATACACATGGATTTCATGCATGGATATGCACCATTATGGAATAAAAATAAATAAAAAAACATGTGGCTTTAATTTCGTTCTACGACAGGTCGTATGCTGCCTTGTGGTCTGAGTGTCGGCCTGCAAACTAGTTGACGCATTTTCGATAAGCGCCATCGGATTCCTTTTTATTTTCACTTTTCTTCATATTATTTATTTATTTTTTTAATTTTCAGTATAGAGAAAATTATTATTTTTCTTTTCAAGTAGTAAAATTTTGAAAAGAATTTACAAAGATTTCAATATATTATTTAAAAAAACTTCCAAAATAAAGAAATTGTGCAAATAAGAGTCTAATTTTGTTTCGAGATTCTGGGCATGCGCAGACTTATCCCTTCTCTTATACACATGGCTTTCATGCATGGATATGCGCCATTATAGAATAAAATTAAATAAATAAACATGTGGCTTTAAATTCTGTCTCCGACAGGTCGTATGCTGCCTTGTAGTCCGAGTGTCGGCCTACAAACTAGTTGACGCAGGTTCGATCCGCGCCATCGGAATCCTTTATATTTTCACTTTTCTTCATATTATTTATTTATTTTTTTAATTTTCAGTAAAGAGAAAATTATTGTTTTTCTTTTCAAGTAGTAAAATTTTGACCAGAATTTACAAAGATTTCAATATATTATTTAAAAAAATTTCCAAAATAAAGAAATTGTGCAAATAAAAGTCTCAGTTTGGTTAGAGATTCTGGACATGCGCAGACTTATCCCTTCTCTTATACACATGGCTTGCATGCATGGATATGCACCATTATAGAATAAAAATAAATAAATCAACATGTGATTTAAATTCGGTCTCCGACAGGTCGTATGCTGCCTTGTGGTCCGAGTGTCGGCCTGCAAACTAGTTGACGTAGGTTCGATCCGCGCCATCGGAATCCTTTATATTTTCACTTTTCTTCATATTATTTACTTATTTTTTTAATTTTCAGTAAAGAGAAAATTATTGTTTTTCTTTTCAAGTAGTAAAATTTTGACCAGAATTTACAAAGATTTCAATATATTATTTAAAAAAACTTCTAAAATAAAGAAATTGTACAAATAAAAGTCTCATTTTACTTAGAGATTCTGGGCATGCGCAGACTTATCCCTTCTCTTATACACATGGCTTTCATGCATAGATATGCACCATTATAGAATAAAAATAAATAAATAAACATGTGGCTTTAAATTCGGTCTCCGGCAGGTCGTATGCTGCCTTGTGGTCCGAGTGTCGGCCTGCAAACTAGTTGACGCAGGTTCGATCCGCGCCATCGGAATCCTTTGTATTTTCACTTTTCTTCATATTATTTATATATTTTTTTTTATTTTCAGTAAAGAGAAAATTATTGTTTTTCTTTTCAAGTAGTAAAATTTTGACCAGAATTTACAAGGTGTTAAATATATTATTTAAAAAAACTTCCAAAATAAAGAAATTGTGCAAATAAAAATCTCAGTTTGGTTCAAGATTCTGGGCATGCGCAGACTTATCCCTTCTCTTATACACATGGCTTTCATGCATGGATATGCACCATTATAGAATAAAATTAAATAAATAAACATGTGGCTTTAAATTCGGTCTCCGACAGGTCGTATGCTGCCTTGTAGTCCGAGTGTCGGCCTACAAACTAGTAGACGCAGGTTCGATCCGCGCCATCGGAATCGTTTTTATTTTCACTTCTCTTCATATTTTTTATTTATTTTTTTAATTTTCAGTATAGAGAAAATTATTGTTTTTCTCTTCAAGTAGTAAAATTTTGACCAGAAATTACAAAGATTTCAATATATTATTTAAAAAAACTTCCAAAATAAAGAAATTGTGCAAATAAAAGTCTCAGTTTGGTTAGAGATTCTGGACATGCGCAGACTTATCCCTTCTCTTATACACATGGCTTTCATGCATATATATGCACCATTATAGAATAAAAATAAATAAATAAAGATGTGGCTTTAAATTCGGTCTCCGACAGGTCGTATGCTGCCTTGTGGTCCGAGTGTCGGCCTGCAAACTAGTTGACGCAGGTTCGATCCGCGCCATCGGAATCCTTTATATTTTCACTTTTCTTCATATTATTTATTTTTTTTTTTTAATTTTCAGTAAAGAGAAAATTATTGTTTTTCTTTTCAAGTAGTAAAATTTTGACCAGAATTTACAAAGATTTCAATATATTATTTAAAAAAACTTCCAAAATAAAGAAATTGTGCAAATAAAAGTCTTAGCTTGGTTAGAGATTCTGGACATGCGCAGACTTATCCCTTCTCTTATACACATGGCTTGCATGCATGGATATGCACCATTATAGAATAAAAATAAATAAATAAACATGTGCCTTTAAATTCGGTCTCCGGCAGGTCGTATGCTGCCTTGTGTTCCGAGTGTCGGCCTGCAAACTAGTTGACGTAGGTTCGATCCGCGCCATCGGAATCTTTTATATTTTCACTTTTCTTCATATTATTTATTTATTTTTTTAATTTTCAGTAAAGAGAAAATTATTGTTTTTCTTTTCAAGTAGTAAAATTTTGACCAGAATTTACAAAGATTTCAATATATTATTTAAAAAAACTTCCAAAATAAAGAAATTGTACAAATAAAAGTTTCATTTTACTTAGAGATTCTGGGCATGCGCAGACTTATCCCTTCTCTTATACACATGGCTTTCATGCATGGATATGCACCATTATAGAATAAAATTAAATAAATAAACATGTGGCTTTAAATTCGGTCTCCGACAGGTCGTATACTGCCTTGTAATCCGAGTGTCAGCCTACAAACTAGTTGACGAGGGTTCGATCCGCGCCATCGGAATCGTTTTTATTTTCACTTTTCTTCATATTATTTATTTATTTTTTTAATTTTCAGTAAAGAGAAAATTATTGTTTTTCTCTTCAAGTAGTAAAATTTTGACCAGAATTTACAAAGATTTCAATATATTATTTAAAAAAAACTTCCAAAATAAAGAAATTGTGCAAATAAAAGTCTCAGTTTGGTTAGAGATTCTGGACATGCGCAGACTTATCCCTTCTCTTATACACATGGCTTTCATGCATGGATATGCACCATTATAGAATAAAAATAAATAAATAAACATGTGCCTTTAAATTCGGTCTCCGGCAGGTCGTATGCTGCCTTGTAATCCGAGTGTCAGCCTACAAAGTAGTTGACGAGGGTTCGAACCGCGCCATCGGAATCGTTTTTATTTTCATTTTTCTTCATATTATTTATTTATTTTTTTAATTTTCAGTAAACAGAAAATTATTGTTTTTCTCTTCAAGTAGTAAAATTTTGACCAGAATTTACAAAGATTTCAATATATTATTTAAATAAATTTCCAAAATAAAGAAATTGTGCAAATAAAAGTCTCAGTTTGGTTTGAGATTCTGGACATGCGCAGACTTATCCCTTCTCTTATACACATGGCTTTCATGCATGGATATGCACCATTATAGAATAAAAATAAATAAATAAACATGTGTCTTTAAATTCGGTCTCCGGCAGGTCGTATGCTGCCTTGTGGTCCGAGTGTCGGCCTGCAAACTAGTTGACGCAGGTTCGATCCGCGCCATCGGAATCCTTTATATTTTCACTTTTCTTCATATTATTTATATATTTTTTTTAATTTTCAGTAAAGAGAAAATTATTGTTTTTCTTTTCAAGTAGTAAAATTTTGACCAGAATTTACAAAGATTTCAATATATTATTTAAAAAAACTTCTAAAATAAAGAAATTGTACAAATAAAAGTCTCATTTTACTTAGAGATTCTGGGCATGCGCAGACTTATCCCTTCTCTTATACACATGGCTTTCATGCATGGATATGCACCATTATAGAATAAAAATAAATAAATAAACATGTGCCTTTAAATTCGGTCTCCGGCAGGTCGTATGCTGCCTTGTGGTCTGAGTGTCGGCCTGCAAACTAGTTGACGCATTTTCGATAAGCGCCATCGGATTCCTTTTTATTTTCACTTTTCTTCATATTATTTATTTATTTTTTTAATTTTCAGTATAGAGAAAATTATTATTTTTCTTTTCAAGTAGTTAAATTTTGAAAAGAATTTACAAAGATTTCAATATATTATTTAAAAAAACTTCCAAAATAAAGAAATTGTGCAAATAAGAGTCTAATTTTGGTTAGAGATTCTGGGCATGCGCAGACTTATCCCTTCTCTTATACACATGGCTTTCATGCATGGATATGCGCCATTATAGAATAAAAATAAATAAATAAACATGTGATTTAAATTCGGTCTCCGACAGGTCGTATGCTGCCTTGTGGTCCGAGTGTCGGCCTGCAAACTAGTTGACGTAGGTTCGATCCGCGCCATCGGAATCCTTTATATTTTCACTTTTCTTCATATTATTTATTTATTTTTTTAATTTTCAGTAAAGAGAAAATTATTGTTTTTCTTTTCAAGTAGTAAAATTTTGACCAGAATTTACAAAGATTTCAATATATTATTTAAAAAAACTTCCAAAATAAAGAAATTGTGCAAATAAAAGTCTCAGTTTGGTTAGAGATTCTGGACATGCGCAGACTTATCCCTTCTCTTATACACATGGCTTTCATGCATGGATATGCACCATTATAGAATAAAAATAAATAAATAAACATGTGGCTTTAAATTCGGTCTCCGACAGGTCGTATGCTGCCTTGTGGTCCGAGTGTCGGCCTGCAAACTAGTTGACGCAGGTTCGATCCGCGCCATCGGAATCCTTTGTATTTTCACTTTTCTTCATATTATTTATATATTTTTTTTAATTTTCAGTAAAGAGAAAATTATTGTTTTTCTTTTCAAGTAGTAAAATTTTGACCAGAATTTACAAAGATTTAAATATATTATTTAAAAAAACTTCCAAAATAAAAAAATTGTGCAAATAAAAATCTCAGTTTGGTTAGAGATTCTGGGCATGCGCAGACTTATCCCTTCTCTTATACACATGGCTTTCATGCATGGATATGCACCATTATAGAATAAAATTAAATAAATAAACATGTGGCTTTAAATTCGGTCTCCGACAGGTCGTATGCTGCCTTGTAGTCCGAGTGTCGGCCTACAAACTAGTAGACGCAGGTTCGATCCGCGCCATCGGAATCGTTTTTATTTTCACTTCTCTTCATATTTTTTATTTATTTTTTTAATTTTCAGTATAGAGAAAATTATTGTTTTTCTCTTCAAGTAGTAAAATTTTGACCAGAAATTACAAAGATTTCAATATATTATTTAAAAAAACTTCCAAAATAAAGAAATTGTGCAAATAAAAGTCTCAGTTTGGTTAGAGATTCTGGACATGCGCAGACTTATCCCTTCTCTTATACACATGGCTTTCATGCATATATATGCACCATTATAGAATAAAATTAAATAAATAAACATGTGGCTTTAAATTCGGTCTCCGACAGGTCGTATACTGCCTTGTAATCCGAGTGTCAGCCTACAAACTAGTTGACGAGGGTGCGATCCGCGCCATCGGAATCGTTTTTATTTTCACTTTTCTTCATATTATTTATTTATTTTTTTAATTTTCAGTAAAGAGAAAATTATTGTTCTTCTCTTCAAGTAGTAAAATTTTGACCAGAATTTACAAAGATTTCAATATATTATTTAAAAAAAACTTCCAAAATAAAGAAATTGTGCAAATAAAAGTCTCAGTTTGGTTAGAGATTCTGGACATGCGCAGACTTATCCCTTCTCTTATACACATGGCTTTCATGCATGGATATGCACCATTATAGAATAAAAATAAATAAATAAACATGTGCCTTTAAATTCGGTCTCCGGCAGGTCGTATGCTGCCTTGTAATCCGAGTGTCAGCCTACAAAGTAGTTGACGAGGGTTCGATCCGCGCCATCGGAATCGTTTTTTTTTTTCATTTTTCTTCATATTATTTATTTATTTTTTTAATTTTCAGTAAACAGAAAATTATTGTTTTTCTCTTCAAGTAGTAAAATTTTGACCAGAATTTACAAAGATTTCAATATATTATTTAAATAAACTTCCAAAATAAAGAAATTGTGCAAATAAAAGTCTTAGTTTGGTTAGAGATTCTGGACATGCGCAGACTTATCCCTTCTCTTATACACATGGCTTTCATGCATATATATGCACCATTATAGAATAAAAATAAATAAATAAAGATGTGGCTTTAAATTCGGTCTCCGACAGGTCGTATGCTGCCTTGTGGTCCGAGTGTCGGCCTGCAAACTAGTTGACGTAGGTTCGATCCGCGCCATCGGAATCTTTTATATTTTCACTTTTCTTCATATTATTTATTTATTTTTTTAATTTTCAGTAAAGAGAAAATTATTGTTTTTCTTTTCAAGTAGTAAAATTTTGACCAGAATTTACAAAGATTTCAATATATTATTTAAAAAAACTTCCAAAATAAAGAAATTGTACAAATAAAAGTTTCATTTTACTTAGAGATTCTGGGCATGCGCAGACTTATCCCTTCTCTTATACACATGGCTTTCATGCATGGATATGCACCATTATAGAATAAAATTAAATAAATAAACATGTGGCTTTAAATTCGGTCTCCGACAGGTCGTATGCTGCCTTGTAGTCCGAGTGTCGGCCTACAAACTAGTAGACGCAGGTTCGATCCGCGCCATCGGAATCGTTTTTATTTTCACTTCTCTTCATATTTTTTATTTATTTTTTTAATTTTCAGTATAGAGAAAATTATTGTTTTTCTCTTCAAGTAGTAAAATTTTGACCAGAAATTACAAAGATTTCAATATATTATTTAAAAAAACTTCCAAAATAAAGAAATTGTGCAAATAAAAGTCTCAGTTTGGTTAGAGATTCTGGACATGCGCAGACTTATCCCTTCTCTTATACACATGGCTTTCATGCATATATATGCACCATTATAGAATAAAAATAAATAAATAAAGATGTGGCTTTAAATTCGGTCTCCGACAGGTCGTATGCTGCCTTGTGGTCCGAGTGTCGGCCTGCAAACTAGTTGACGCAGGTTCGATCCGCGCCATCGGAATCCTTTATATTTTCACTTTTCTTCATATTATTTATTTTTTTTTTTTTTTTAATTTTCAGTAAAGAGAAAATTATTGTTTTTCTTTTCAAGTAGTAAAATTTTGACCAGAATTTACAAAGATTTCAATATATTATTTAAAAAAACTTCCAAAATAAAGAAATTGTACAAATAAAAGTTTCATTTTACTTAGAGATTCTGGGCATGCGCAGACTTATCCCTTCTCTTATACACATGGCTTTCATGCATGGATATGCACCATTATAGAATAAAATTAAATAAATAAACATGTGGCTTTAAATTCGGTCTCCGACAGGTCGTATACTGCCTTGTAATCCGAGTGTCAGCCTACAAACTAGTTGACGAGGGTGCGATCCGCGCCATCGGAATCGTTTTTATTTTCACTTTTCTTCATATTATTTATTTATTTTTTTAATTTTCAGTAAAGAGAAAATTATTGTTCTTCTCTTCAAGTAGTAAAATTTTGACCAGAATTTACAAAGATTTCAATATATTATTTAAAAAAAACTTCCAAAATAAAGAAATTGTGCAAATAAAAGTCTCAGTTTGGTTAGAGATTCTGGACATGCGCAGACTTATCCCTTCTCTTATACACATGGCTTTCATGCATGGATATGCACCATTATAGAATAAAAATAAATAAATAAACATGTGCCTTTAAATTCGGTCTCCGGCAGGTCGTATGCTGCCTTGTAATCCGAGTGTCAGCCTACAAAGTAGTTGACGAGGGTTCGATCCGCGCCATCGGAATCGTTTTTTTTTTTCATTTTTCTTCATATTATTTATTTATTTTTTTAATTTTCAGTAAACAGAAAATTATTGTTTTTCTCTTCAAGTAGTAAAATTTTGACCAGAATTTACAAAGATTTCAATATATTATTTAAATAAACTTCCAAAATAAAGAAATTGTGCAAATAAAAGTCTTAGTTTGGTTAGAGATTCTGGACATGCGCAGACTTATCCCTTCTCTTATACACATGGCTTTCATGCATATATATGCACCATTATAGAATAAAAATAAATAAATAAAGATGTGGCTTTAAATTCGGTCTCCGACAGGTCGTATGCTGCCTTGTGGTCCGAGTGTCGGCCTGCAAACTAGTTGACGTAGGTTCGATCCGCGCCATCGGAATCTTTTATATTTTCACTTTTCTTCATATTATTTATTTATTTTTTTAATTTTCAGTAAAGAGAAAATTATTGTTTTTCTTTTCAAGTAGTAAAATTTTGACCAGAATTTACAAAGATTTCAATATATTATTTAAAAAAACTTCTAAAATAAAGAAATTGTACAAATAAAAGTCTCATTTTACTTAGAGATTCTGGGCATGCGCAGACTTATCCCTTCTCTTATACACATGGCTTTCATGCATGGATATGCATAATTATAGAATAAAAATAAATAAATAAACATGTGCCTTTAAATTCGGTCTCCGGCAGGTCGTATGCTGCCTTGTGGTCCGAGTGTCGGCCTGCAAACTAGTTGACGCAGGTTCGATCCGCGCCATCGGAATCCTTTATATTTTCACTTTTCTTCATATTATTTATTTATTTTTTTAATTTTCAGTAAGGAGAAAATTATTGTTTTTCTCTTCAAGTAGTAAAATTTTGACCAGAATTTACAAAGATTTCAATATATTATTTAAAAAAACTTCCAAAAAAAAGAAATTGTGCAAATAAAAGTCTCAGTTTGGTTAGAGATTCTGGACATGCGCAGACTTATCCCTTCTCTTATACACATGGCTTTCATGCATGGATATGCACCATTATAGAATAAAAATAAATAAATAAACATGTGCCTTTAAATTCGGTCTCCGGCAGGTCGTATGCTGCCTTGTGGTCCGAGTGTCGGCCTGCAAACTAGTGGACACAGGTTCGATCCGCGCCATCGGATTCCTTTTAATTTTCATTTTTCTTCGTATTATTTATTTATTTTTTTAATTTTCAGTATAGAGAAAATTATTATTTTTCTTTTCAAGTAGTAAAATTTTGACCAGAATTTACAAAGATTTCAATATATTATTTAAAAAAACTTCCAAAATAAAGAAATTGTGCAAATAAAAGTCAAAGTGATTCTGGGCATGCGCAGACTTATCCCTTCTCTTATACACATGGCTTTCATGCATGGATATGCACCATTATAGAATAAAAACAAATAAATAAACATGTGCCTTTAAATTCGGTCTCCGGCAGGTCGTATGCTGCCTTGTAATCCGAGTGTCAGCCTACAATGTAGTTGACGAGGGTTCGATCCGCGCCATCGGAATCGTTTTTATTTTCATTTTTCTTCATATTATTTATTTATTTTTTTAATTTTCAGTAAACAGAAAATTATTGTTTTTCTCTTCAAGTAGTAAAATTTTGACCAGAATTTACAAAGATTTCAATATATTATTTAAATAAACTTCCAAAATAAAGAAATTGTGCAAATAAAAGTCTCAGTTTGGTTAGAGATTCTGGACATGCGCAGACTTATCCCTTCTCTTATACACATGGCTTTCATGCATGGATATGCACCATTATAGAATAAAAATAAATAAATAAACATGTGTCTTTAAATTCGGTCTCCGGCAGGTCGTATGCTGCCTTGTGGTCCGAGTGTCGGCCTGCAAACTAGTTGACGCAGGTTCGATCCGCGCCATCGGAATCCTTTATATTTTCACTTTTCTTCATATTATTTATATATTTTTTTTAATTTTCAGTAAAGAGAAAATTATTGTTTTTCTTTTCAAGTAGTAAAATTTTGACCAGAATTTACAAAGATTTCAATATATTATTTAAAAAAACTTCTAAAATAAAGAAATTGTACAAATAAAAGTCTCATTTTACTTAGAGATTCTGGGCATGCGCAGACTTATCCCTTCTCTTATACACATGGCTTTCATGCATGGATATGCACCATTATAGAATAAAAATAAATAAATAAACATGTGCCTTTAAATTCGGTCTCCGGCAGGTCGTATGCTGCCTTGTGGTCCGAGTGTCGGCCTGCAAACTAGTTGACGCAGGTTCGATCCGCGCCAGCGGAATCCTTTATATTTTCACTTTTCTTCATATTATTTATATATTTTTTTTAATTTTCAGTAAAGAGAAAATTATTGTTTTTCTTTTCAAGTAGTAAAATTTTGACCAGAATTTAATTTTATTATTTAAAAAAATTCCAAAATAAAGAAATTGTACAAATAAAAGTCTCATTTTACTTAGAGATTCTGGGCATGCGCAGACTTATCCCTTCTCTTATACACATAGCTTTCATGCATGGATATGCACCATTATAGAATAAAATTAAATAAATAAACATGTGGCTTTAAATTCGGTCTCCGACAGGTCGTATGCTGCCTTGTAATCCGAGTGTCAGCCTACAAACTAGTTGACGAGGGTTCGATCCGCGCCATCGGAATCGTTTTTATTTTCACTTTTCTTCATATTATTTATTTATTTTTTTAATTTTCAGTAAAGAGAAAATTATTGTTTTTCTCTTCAAGTAGTAAAATTTTGACCAGAATTTACAAAGATTTCAATATATTATTTAAAAAAACTTCCAAAATAAAGAAATTGTGCAAATAAAAGTCTCAGTTTGGTTAGAGATTCTGGACATGCGCAGACTTATCCCTTCTCTTATACACATGGCTTTCATGCATGGATATGCACCATTATAGAATAAAAATAAATAAATAAACATGTGCCTTTAAATTCGGTCTCCGGCAGGTCGTATGCTGCCTTGTGGTCCGAGTGTCGGCCTGCAAACTAGTGGACACAGGTTCGATCCGCGCCATCGGATTCCTTTTAATTTTCATTTTTCTTCGTATTATTTATTTATTTTTTTAATTTTCAGTATAGAGAAAATTATTATTTTTCTTTTCAAGTAGTAAAATTTTGACCAGAATTTACAAAGATTTCAATATATTATTTTAAAAAACTTCCAAAATAAAGAAATTGTGCAAATAAAAGTCAAAGTGATTCTGGGCATGCGCAGACTTATCCCTTCTCTTATACACATGGATTTCATGCATGGATATGCACCATTATGGAATAAAAATAAATAAAAAAACATGTGGCTTTAATTTCGTTCTACGACAGGTCGTATGCTGCCTTGTGGTCTGAGTGTCGGCCTGCAAACTAGTTGACGCATTTTCGATAAGCGCCATCTTATTCCTTTTTATTTTCACTTTTCTTCATATTATTTATTTATTTTTTTAATTTTCAGTATAGAGAAAATTATTATTTTTCTTTTCAAGTAGTTAAATTTTGAAAAGAATTTACAAAGATTTCAATATATTATTTAAAAAAACTTCCAAAATAAAGAAATTGTGCAAATAAGAGTCTAATTTTGGTTAGAGATTCTGGGCATGCGCAGACTTATCCCTTCTCTTATACACATGGCTTTCATGCATGGATATGCGCCATTATAGAATAAAAATAAATAAATAAACATGCGGCTTTAAATACGGTCTCAAACAGGTCGTATGGTGCCTGGTGGTCCGCGATTCGGCCTGCAAACTAGTTGACGCAGGTTCGATTCACGCAGTCGGAATCCTTTTTATTTTCACTTTTCTCCATATTATTTATTTCTTTTTTTAATTTTCAGTATAGAGAAAATTATTATCTTTCTTTTCAAGTAGTAAAATTTTCACCAGAATTTACAAAGATTTCAATATATTATAAAAAAAAAACTTCCAAAGTAAAGAAATTGTGCAAATAAAAGTCTCATTTTGGTTCGAGATTCTGGGCATGCGCAGACTTATCCCTTCTCTTATACACATGGCTTTCATGCATGGATATGCACCATTATAGAACAAAAATAAATAAATAAACATGTATCTTTAAATTCGGTCTCCGACAGGTCGTATGCTGCCTTGTGGTCCGAGTGTCGGCCTGCAAAATAGTTGACGTCGGTTCGATCCGCGCCATCGGATTCCTTTTTATTTTCACTTTTCTTCATATTTTTTATTTATTTTTTTAATTTTCTGTATAGAGAAAATTATTATTTTTCTTTTCAAGTAGTAAAATTTTCACCAGAATTTACAATGATTTCAATATATTCTTTAAAAAAACTTCTAAAATAAAGAAGTTGTGCAAATAAAAGTCTCAGTTTGGTTAGAGATTCTGGGCATGCGCAGACTTATCCCTTCTCTTATACACATGGCTTGCATGCATGGATATGCACCATTATAGAATAAAATTAAACAAATAAACATGTGGCTTTAAATTCGGTCTACGACAGGTCGTATGCTCCTTGTAGTCCTAGTGTCGGTCTACAAACTAGTTGACGCAGGTTCGATCCGCGCCATCGGAATCGTTTTTATTTTCACTTTTCTTCATATTTTTTATTTATTTTTTTTAATTTTCAGTAAAGAGAAAATTATTGTTTTTCTTTTCAAGTAGTAACATTTTGACCAGAATTTACAAAGATTTCAATATATTATTTAAAAAAACTTCCAAAATAAAGAAATTGTACAAATAAAAGTTTCATTTTACTTATAGATTCTGGGCATGCGCAGACTTATCCCTTCTCTTATACACATGGCTTTCATGCATGGATATGCACCATTATAGAATAAAATTAAACAAATAAACATGTGGCTTTAAATTCCGTCTCCGACAGGTCGTATGCTGCCTTGTAATCCGAGTGTCAGCCTACAAAGTAGTTGACGAGGGTTCGATCCGCGCCATCGGAATCGTTTTTATTTTCACTTTTCTTCATATTATTTATTTATTTTTTTAATTTTCAGTAAAGAGAAAATTATTTTTTTTCTCTTCAAGTAGTAAAATTTTGACCAGAATTTACAAAGATTTCAATATATTATTTAAAAAAACTTCCAAAATAAAGAAATTGTGCAAATAAAAGTCTCAGTTTGGTTAGAGATTCTGGACATGCGCAGACTTATCCCTTCTCTTATACACATGGCTTTCATGCATGGATATGCACCATTATAGAATAAAAATAAATAAATAAACATGTGCCTTTAAATTCGGTCTCCGGCAGGTCGTGTGCTGCCTTGTAATTCGAGTGTCAGCCTACAAAGTAGTTGACGAGGGTTCGATCCGCGCCATCGGAATCGTTTTTATTTTCACTTTTCTTCATATTATTTATTTATTTTTTTAATTTTCAGTAAACAGAAAATTATTGTTTTTCTCTTCAAGTAGTAAAATTTTGACCAGAATTTACAAAGATTTCAATATATTATTTAAAAAAACTTCCAAAATAAAGAAATTGTGCAAATAAAAGTCTCAGTTTGGTTAGAGATTCTGGACATGCGCAGACTTATCCCTTCTCTTATACACATGGCTTTCATGCATGGATATGCACCATTATAGAGTAAAAATAAATAAATAAACATGTGCCTTTAAATTCGGTCTCCGGGAGGTCGTATGCTGCCTTGTGGTCCGAGTGTCGGCCTGCAAACTAGTGGACACAGGTTCGATCCGCGCCATCGGATTCCTTTTAATTTTCATTTTTCTTCGTATTATTTATTTATTTTTTTAATTTTCAGTATAGAGAAAATTATTATTTTTCTTTTCAAGTAGTAAAATTTTGACCAGAATTTACAAAGATTTCAATATATTATTTAAAAAAACTTCCAAAATAAAGAAATTGTGCAAATAAAAGTCAAAGTGATTCTGGGCATGCGCAGACTTATCCCTTCTCTTATACACATGGATTTCATGCATGGATATGTACCATTATGGAATAAAAATAAATAAAAAAAACATGTGGCTTTAAATTCGTTCTACGACAGGTCGTATGCTGCCTTGTGGTCTGAGTGTCGGCCTGCAAACTAGTTGACGCATTTTCGATAAGCGCCATCGGATTCCTTTTTATTTTCACTTTTCTTCATATTATTTATTTATTTTTTTAATTTTCGGTATAGAGAAAATTATTATTTTTCTTTTCAAGTAGTAAAATTTTGAAAAGAATTTACAAAGATTTCAATATATTATTGAAAAAAACTTCCAAAATAAAGAAATTGTGCAAATAAGAGTCTAATTTTGGTTAGAGATTCTGGGCATGCGCAGACTTATCCCTTCTCTTATACACATGGCTTTCATGCATGGATATGCGCCATTATAAAATAAAAATAAATAAATAAACATGCGGCTTTAAATACGGTCTCAAACAGGTCGCATGGTGCCTGGTGGTCCGCGATTCGGCCTGCAAACTAGTTGACGCAGGTTCGATTCACGCAGTCGGAATCCTTTTTATTTTCACTTTTCTCCATATTATTTATTTCTTTTTTTAATTTTTAGTAAAGAGAAAATTATTATCTTTCTTTTCAAGTAGTAAAATTTTGACCAGAATTTACAAAGATTTCAATATATTATTTAAAAAAACTTCCAAAATAAAGAAATTGTGCAAATAAAAGTTTTAGTTTGGTTAGTGATTCTGGACATGCGCAGACTTATCCCTTCTCTTATACACATGGCTTTCATGCATGGATATGCACCATTATAGAATAAAAATAAATAAATAAACATGTGGCTTTAAATTCGGTCTCCGACAGGCCGTATGCTGCCTTGTGGTCAGAGTGTCGGCGTGCAAACTAGTGGACACAGGTTCGATCCGCGCCATCGGATTCCTCTTAATTTTCATTTTTCTTCGTATTATTTATTTATTTTTTTAATTTTCAGTATAGAGAAAATTATTATTTTTCTTTTCAAGTAGTAAAATTTTCACCAGAATTTACAAAGATTTCAATATATTATAAAAAAAAAACTTCCAAAGTAAAGAAATTGTGCAAATAAAAGTCTCATTTTGGTTCGAGATTCTGGGCATGCGCAGACTTATCCCTTCTCTTATACACATGGCTTTCATGCATGGATATGCACCATTATAGAACAAAAATAAATAAATAAACATGTATCTTTAAATTCGGTCTCCGACAGGTCGTATGCTGCCTTGTGGTCCGAGTGTCGGCCTGCAAACTAGTTGACGTCAGTTCGATCCGCACCATCGGGTTCCTTTTTATTTTTACTATTCTTCATATTATTTATTTATTTGTTTACTTTTCAGTATAGAGAAAATTATTATTTTTCTTTTCAAGTAGTAAAATTTTGACCAGAATTTACAAAGATTTAAATATATTATTTAAAAAAACTTCCAAAATAAAGAAATTATGCAAATAAAAATCTCAGTTTGGTTAGAGATTCTGGGCATGCGCAGACTTATCCCTTCTCTTATACACATGGCTTTCATGCATGGATATGCACCATTATAGAATAAAATTAAATAAATAAACATGTGGCTTTAAATTCGGTCTCCGACAGGTCGTATGCTGCCTTGTGTGTCCGAGTGTCGACCTTCAAAGTAATGGACGCAGTTTCGATCCGCGCCATCGGATTCCTTTTTATTTTCACTTTTCTTCATATTTTTTATTTATTTTTTTAATTTTCTGTATAGAGAAAATTATTATTTTTCTTTTGAAGTAGTAAAATTTTCACCAGAATTTACAATGATTTCAATATATTCTTTAAAAAAACTTCTAAAATAAAGAAGTTGTGCAAATAAAAGTCTCAGTTTGGTTAGAGATTCTGGGCATGCGCAGACTTATCCCTTCTCTTATACACATGGCTTGCATGCATGGATATGCACCATTATAGAATAAAATTAAACAAATAAACATGTGGCTTTAAATTCGGTCTCCGACAGGTCGTATGCTCCTTGTAGTCCTAGTGTCGGTCTACAAACTAGTTGACGCAGGTTCGATCCGCGCCATCGGATTCCTTTTTATTTTCACTTTTCTTCATATTATTTATTTATTTTTTTAATTTTCGGTATAGAGAAAATTATTATTTTTCTTTTCAAGTAGTAAAATTTTGACCAGAATTTACAAAGATTTCAATATATTATTTAAAAAAACTTCCAAAATAAAGAAATTGTGCAAATAAAAGTCTCAGTTTGGTTAGAGATTCTGGACATGCGCAGACTTATCCCTTCTCTTATACACATGGCTTTCATGCATGGATATGCACCATTATAGAGTAAAAATAAATAAATAAACATGTGCCTTTAAATTCGGTCTCCGGGAGGTCGTATGCTGCCTTGTGGTCCGAGTGTCGGCCTGCAAACTAGTGGACACAGGTTCGATCCGCGCCATCGGATTCCTTTTAATTTTCATTTTTCTTCGTATTATTTATTTATTTTTTTAATTTTCAGTATAGAGAAAATTATTATTTTTCTTTTCAAGTAGTAAAATTTTGACCAGAATTTACAAAGATTTCAATATATTATTTAAAAAAACTTCCAAAATAAAGAAATTGTGCAAATAAAAGTCAAAGTGATTCTGGGCATGCGCAGACTTATCCCTTCTCTTATACACATGGATTTCATGCATGGATATGTACCATTATGGAATAAAAATAAATAAAAAAAACATGTGGCTTTAAATTCGTTCTACGACAGGTCGTATGCTGCCTTGTGGTCTGAGTGTCGGCCTGCAAACTAGTTGACGCATTTTCGATAAGCGCCATCGGATTCCTTTTTATTTTCACTTTTCTTCATATTATTTATTTATTTTTTTAATTTTCGGTATAGAGAAAATTATTATTTTTCTTTTCAAGTAGTAAAATTTTGAAAAGAATTTACAAAGATTTCAATATATTATTGAAAAAAACTTCCAAAATAAAGAAATTGTGCAAATAAGAGTCTAATTTTGGTTAGAGATTCTGGGCATGCGCAGACTTATCCCTTCTCTTATACACATGGCTTTCATGCATGGATATGCGCCATTATAAAATAAAAATAAATAAATAAACATGCGGCTTTAAATACGGTCTCAAACAGGTCGCATGGTGCCTGGTGGTCCGCGATTCGGCCTGCAAACTAGTTGACGCAGGTTCGATTCACGCAGTCGGAATCCTTTTTATTTTCACTTTTCTCCATATTATTTATTTCTTTTTTTAATTTTTAGTAAAGAGAAAATTATTATCTTTCTTTTCAAGTAGTAAAATTTTGACCAGAATTTACAAAGATTTCAATATATTATTTAAAAAAACTTCCAAAATAAAGAAATTGTGCAAATAAAAGTTTTAGTTTGGTTAGTGATTCTGGACATGCGCAGACTTATCCCTTCTCTTATACACATGGCTTTCATGCATGGATATGCACCATTATAGAATAAAAATAAATAAATAAACATGTGGCTTTAAATTCGGTCTCCGACAGGCCGTATGCTGCCTTGTGGTCAGAGTGTCGGCGTGCAAACTAGTGGACACAGGTTCGATCCGCGCCATCGGATTCCTCTTAATTTTCATTTTTCTTCGTATTATTTATTTATTTTTTTAATTTTCAGTATAGAGAAAATTATTATTTTTCTTTTCAAGTAGTAAAATTTTCACCAGAATTTACAAAGATTTCAATATATTATAAAAAAAAAACTTCCAAAGTAAAGAAATTGTGCAAATAAAAGTCTCATTTTGGTTCGAGATTCTGGGCATGCGCAGACTTATCCCTTCTCTTATACACATGGCTTTCATGCATGGATATGCACCATTATAGAACAAAAATAAATAAATAAACATGTATCTTTAAATTCGGTCTCCGACAGGTCGTATGCTGCCTTGTGGTCCGAGTGTCGGCCTGCAAACTAGTTGACGTCAGTTCGATCCGCACCATCGGGTTCCTTTTTATTTTTACTATTCTTCATATTATTTATTTATTTGTTTACTTTTCAGTATAGAGAAAATTATTATTTTTCTTTTCAAGTAGTAAAATTTTGACCAGAATTTACAAAGATTTAAATATATTATTTAAAAAAACTTCCAAAATAAAGAAATTATGCAAATAAAAATCTCAGTTTGGTTAGAGATTCTGGGCATGCGCAGACTTATCCCTTCTCTTATACACATGGCTTTCATGCATGGATATGCACCATTATAGAATAAAATTAAATAAATAAACATGTGGCTTTAAATTCGGTCTCCGACAGGTCGTATGCTGCCTTGTGTGTCCGAGTGTCGACCTTCAAAGTAATGGACGCAGTTTCGATCCGCGCCATCGGATTCCTTTTTATTTTCACTTTTCTTCATATTTTTTATTTATTTTTTTAATTTTCTGTATAGAGAAAATTATTATTTTTCTTTTCAAGTAGTAAAATTTTCACCAGAATTTACAATGATTTCAATATATTCTTTAAAAAAACTTCTAAAATAAAGAAGTTGTGCAAATAAAAGTCTCAGTTTGGTTAGAGATTCTGGGCATGCGCAGACTTATCCCTTCTCTTATACACATGGCTTGCATGCATGGATATGCACCATTATAGAATAAAATTAAACAAATAAACATGTGGCTTTAAATTCGGTCTCCGACAGGTCGTATGCTCCTTGTAGTCCTAGTGTCGGTCTACAAACTAGTTGACGCAGGTTCGATCCGCGCCATCGGAATCGTTTTTACTTTCACTTTTCTTCATATTTTTTATTTATTTTTTTAATTTTCAGTATAGAGAAAATTATTGTTTATCTCTTCAAGTAGTAAAATTTTGACCAGAATTTACAAAGATTTCAATATATTATTTAAAAAAACTTCCAAAATAAAGAAATTGTGCAAATAAAAGTCTCAGTTTGGTTAGAGATTCTGGACATGCGCAGACTTATCCCTTCTCTTATACACATGGCTTTCATGCATGGATATGCACCATTATAGAATAAAAATAAATAAATAAACATGTGCTTTAAATTCGGTCTCCGGCAGGTCGTATGCTGCCTGGTGGTCCGAGTGTCGGCCTGCAAACTAGTTGACGCAGGTTCGATCCGCGCCATCGGAATCCTTTATATTTTCACTTTTCTTCATATTATTTATATATTTTTTTTTAATTTTCAGTAAAGAGAAAATTATTGTTTTTCTTTTCAAGTAGTAAAATTTTGACCAGAATTTACAAAGATTTAAATATATTATTTAAAAAAACTTCCAAAATAAAGAAATTGTGCAAATAAAAGTCTCAGTTTGGTTAGTGATTCTGGACATGCGCAGACTTATCCCTTCTCTTATACACATGGCTTTCATGCATGGATATGCACCATTATAGAATAAAAATAAATAAATAAACATGTGGCTTTAAATTCGGTCTCCGACAGGCCGTATGCTGCCTTGTGGTCCGAGTGTCGGCGTGCAAACTAGTGGACACAGGTTCGATCCGCGCCATCGGATTCCTTTTAATTTTCATTTTTCTTCGTATTATTTATTTATTTTTTTAATTTTCAGTATAGAGAAAATTATTATTTTTCTTTTCAAGTAGTAAAATTTTGACCAGAATTTACAAAGATTTCAATATATTATTTAAAAAAACTTCCAAAATAAAGAAATTGTGCAAATAAAAGTCAAAGTGATTCTGGGCATGCGCAGACTTATCCCTTCTCTTATACACATGGATTTCATGCATGGATATGCACCATTATGGAATAAAAATAAATAAAAAAACATGTGGCTTTAAATTCGGTGTCCGACAGGTCGTATGCTGCCTTGTGGTCCGAGTGTCTTTCTGCAAACTAGTTGACGCCGGTTCGATCCGCGCCATCGGGTTCCTTTTTATTTTTACTATTCTTCATATTATTTATTTATTTGTTTACTTTTCAGTATAGAGAAAATTATTATTTTTCTTTTCAAGTAGTAAAATTTTGACCAAAATTTACAAAGATCTCAATATATTATTTAAAAAAACTTCCAAAATAAAGAAATTATGCAAATAAAAGTCTCAGTTTGGTTAGAGATTCTGGGCATGCGCAGACTTATCCCTTCTCTTATACACATGTCTTTCATGCATGGATATGCACCATTATAGAATAAAAATAAATAAATAAACATGTGCCTTTAAATTCGGTCTCCAACAGGTCGTATGCTGCCTTGTGGTCCCAGTGTCGGCCTGCAAACTAGTTGCCACAGGTTCGATCCGCGCCATCGGATTTCTTTTTATTTTCACTTTTTTTTATATTATTTATTTATTTTTTTAATTTTCAGTATAGAGAAAATTATTATTTTTCTTTTCAAGTAGTAAAATTTTGACAAGAATTTACAATGATTTCAATATATTATTTAAAAATACTTCCAAAATAAAGAAATTGTGCAAATAAAAGTCTCAGTTTGGTTAGAGATTCTGGGCAAGCGCAGACTTATCCCTTCTCTTATACACATGGCTTTCACGCATGGCTATACACCATTATAGAATTAAAATAAATAAACATGTGGCTTTAAATTCGGTCTCCGACAGGTCGTATGCTTCCTTGTGTGTCCGAGTGTCGGCCTTCAAACTAGTTGACGCAGTTTCGACCCGCGCCATCGGATTGCAACGATTGGCAAAGTGTTATTTCAGCGATCGGGGTTAAAAATAACCAGAAGTCTTCCCATTCACTATTCTTAGAAACCCTCTGATTTTTGTAGCCGTACAAAATAAAGGAAAGCAACAAAATTTGACTTGAATGAGCGGTAACTTTTTCCTACCCTTAGGGACTCTTGACCCCACATGACGTTTGGGGGAAAGCAAAAATTCGGCTAACGCTTTCAGTGCATCTCGTTTGGAAAACCGATGCGCTTTTACGATAGATTACTAGTCTGGTGTCTCTCGCTTTTCAGAAGTTTCACATGTAAAATGAAACCACCCAGAGGGTTAAATTATTAGAATCATTAAATGGATTTTTCTAATCATAATTAATTTTACATTCATTTTATAGGCTTCTTGTAATCTTGGAACTATATTTTAGAAAAATATAATTTTCTTTATTTATAATAATTGTTTTAAATCTAATTTTTAAAGATGGATGACGTAATATATTTACGTATTGCTCTGAAATGCGCCTCTTTTAGAACAGAATTTCTCCATTTTCTAAATTCTTTAACATTTTCTATATTGTTTACAACTTTTAAATATCACAGATTGGGAAAACATGTTGCTTTTCCTTTCTGCCGATTTTCAGTCCGGCAGGAATGCTAATTAACCCCGGCCACTTGAAAGCAATGTCAGGACACTGGTTGCTTATCGCGTCGAATTTTTGCTTTGTGAGAAGAATAGATCCTTCTTTTTTTCCGATTTCTGAGAAAAATTGAAATTCCCTTGTAGTTTCAAAACACAGCAAATCTGTGTGGGAATTAGTAATCGCTTTTCAAAGAACTTACTTTTAAAAAAATGTTTATAGTTTTTGTAATCTCTTTTCAAAAAACTTACTTAAAAAATGTTTATAGTTTTTGCTTTGATATGGATCTACTTGCTACGAATTAAATGTATCCGATCGTTTGATTCTTTTTTTTTTTAATGTTTAGACTTATGTGAACATTTTTATTTTGAATTGTAAAATTATTTCTCGAAATTAGCTAGAAAGATTTAATTGCTGGAACAAAAATATTTGTCTAATTTTTATATGCATGAATTTATTTCCTGCTCTGCTATTAAAATATTTGCATCTTTTTTTTTTTTTTTTTGCATTTTTTGATTTCATAGTATCGAAAAAATAATATTGTTAGAACTTTTTAGAAACCCTTAATGGGCAGGCATGCTTAATTATAAGCAAAATTAGTGGACTATAATTTCTTGGAAAATAGATTTATGTTAAATAGTTAATAGATAATAGCATGGTACTATTATTCCTGTAATAATACCTAATAAAATTTAAAAGCATCTAAAAACATTGAATAATTTGTAAAGAAAATCCAGAGAAAAGTAGATTTTTGTTTTGCGTAATATTCCTTTAAAAGCAATTATAATATTTTATTTTCGAGAAATGGTGAAGGAACATTATATACAAAGTGTGCTATAAAATAGGGATTTGAAAAAAGTGAAAAAATAATTCTTAGAAAGCTATGTTTAAAAAGAGAATATTTTCACATTTCAGAATTTAAAAATAATATTTATCTTAATTTCATTAGAATGTATTAAATTCATTACTTTAAATTTTAAATGATAGAATTCAAAGACTTTGACTTGTTCAGCAAAAATTAATAAAATTAATTGATAGCAAATAATAAACTATTTATAAAATCTATTTATTATTAATAGAAATAGAGATACAAAGAGAGAAACAATGCAAATTCATTTATATCATTTTGAAACGTTTTGAATAACAAGCTGAAAAAAATAATAAGTGTATATTTTCAGAGTCCCCAAATTTTCAAAATCATGGGATTTTAACAACCTTGACTCGATTTTGAGCATAATATCCTTAAAATAGCTGTTTAAAAATGATCACCTGGTTATTAGTCAAAGTCACCTGGTTATTAGTTAAAGTGACTTTTTTGAAAATTATGCTCTGAGAATCAAGGGGATCTTAAATGGATTACCTTGTTAAAGGATATAATACACAAAGATAAGAGGAAAGTTTTATAAATTACAATCTTCAAAACCTTTTTATGACTTTGATGAAAAGTATTTTGAAATTATCGATTTATTTTTAACTATGAAATTATTAATGTTATTTTTTATAATTATAATATTTATATTAGCGAAATAATGTATTAATTTTACTGCTAAATTTTCTTTATTCCTTAAAACTATATAGTTTTGAGCGGTACCAACACCGCAATTAGATATGCCCTATACGATACCGATTTGTTAAACATTTTCTATGAAACATGGCTAAAAATTTTACAATAGACATTTTTAAAAAACGTAGCACTTATTTTAATATATAAGATAATTAATTTATTAATTTGAATGTATTTGAGTTTTGCTAATAAATATTTTATAATTAATGGAATTTTGCGATGTTTAATATACTTTATGTGTGTTTCTCTTATTAAAACTTTATCTGAAAAAATAAAATACAATTCCAATAAAAATAATATGTAAACATTACGCTCTGGAATACATATGACAGACGATCAAAAGGCGGATTGCAACTCTTTTTCTATCATCAACTCATCTTTCTTTATTTTCAGAAATTTCGATTCGAATTTTTTTTTTTTTTTTTAAATAATCTTTAGTTTAGATGCTGAGACTCAATAAACAATACTGGTATTTTCTTGAAGCACCTATTTTGAAAATTTACGAGATAATGTTTTCGAGTCTAATGATTTCATTTCTCTTTTATATATCTCTAGAACACTTTGTCGAAGGAAAAAAAAAAAAAAGCAGAAGAAAATTTATTTCAAAGTGGAAATTCAATTAATTTCATTTCAATTATAATATTTTAAAGAAATTCAGTTTATTGCAAATACAATAAATAAATATTTTGAAACCGAACATTATAATTTTTTCCCATCAAATTCCAAAATCCACAAAATTTTAATAAACGAAGAATTTTTTCGTTACCAGATTGCCATCCATAATATTGATGATATATAAACAAAGGTATTGATACAAACGTTATGCCAGCATTTAGATTTTCTGTTATACATTTAAAAAAATATTTACATTTGAATGAATTTCTGTGCATCACCCAAGAAGTTTTTAAAAATTTATGAAGAGAAATTTATCGTTGACAATTTATTTAAAGTATCATTTTTATTTTTAAAAGAATTTGAAAATAAGCCATAAATCTGTTTTTTTTTTTTTTTTTTTTTTTTTTTTGAGCTATCTCTTAGCAGCATGCTAACCGGGCACAGAGAAAATGAGAATTTCAAAATGCTTCCATTATGGAAAAATATTAAATATACGATGGAAAAAATGGTGTTTATGTCCAATTAAGAATATCATATATGAAATTTGTTTCGAACATTGAATATCAGCAGAAACGTCCTTAAAAAAAACAAATAAATATTTTTCTTTGGAGACTTGAGTGCTAAAGAAATCTCGCTTTCTTACAATGAGACAACCCAACAACATTACTACTAGCGATGGTCATTATCATGTGACAGGATTGGGTGAGCTTCGATCTAATTATTTGTGAAATGAGAGGCCCTCTGTATGTGATTAATAAGTCAGGCCAACCCACCACAACTATTTGTGGGAGGTCCTTTCCTGGAACGTGCTTCAGTGCGTAAGGGACTTTCCCTATATGCATGATTGAATTCTTATTCGAGACCTTCCATCAGGCAAATCATATCGATTGTTACTTTCTGTTGTGATCCAAGACTTGTAATCGAAATATTACCAGTAAGATCATATTAAGGGTTTGATTCCCACCCCTCTTTTAAAAGTGTTGATTAACATTTAGCTTATGAGTGGTACAATTGCTGTACCAGAATCATTTTTATCTTTGCTTACGGGCACCGGTACAACTGCTGTACCAGTAACTGTACCCTCGGGTAAACTTTCCAGAAATACTCCCCATAAAATCCTCTCCATATTGATATATTGGTATATGTATATACATTATATACATATACCTATATTGGTACCCCATAGAGTCAGGAGATTTACGCCAGTAAGAGTTTAAAATTAGAGTAGACGTTGGGGATCTTTCAGAACCAGGTCTTGGTGAATGTTTTTCCGCAATAATGAGTAATCTTAATTTCATTCATGAATTATACTAGACGGAATCGTATTGCTTTTTTTTATTATTTATTCCATAATTTTGTGCTGTCACTTTCCTCTTCCTAGTTCTAATCTTTAATAGCGAATGATGTTCTATATCAAGAACTCCTGCAGGTTCAAACTTTATAGCGATGTTTTTAGACAAAAAGCTGAAAGCCTTTCAGAAATAAAGCAATTTATTTTGCAACATAATATAATCACAATTATAATATTGTATTGAAAAGTAGTAATTTATAGACAAATTATCATTTACATCGGCTCGTACGCTTGAATTAAGTTATAGGTGATTATTAATTTTAAAAATTTGAAAATTATTTGCATCTTAGAAAATTTTTGCGTAGAAAATACATTTTTAAATTCAATTCCAGATTACTTTAAATTCTAAGTATATTTTTCAAAACAGCGATACATGTTATAAATTGAAATTCTCATCAAAAAATAGAATTTTTAGTGGTCATAACTAAGCTCTTTAAACGTAGTGAGAAATGCTGAATGCTACTATTTATTTATATTACAAAAGTTTCGAACTACGTTAAATAAAAAACATAATCGATGTTACGCACAGTATATAAATATTAAAATTTTCAATAATGCTTTTAGTCTATGGAATAGAAGAACAGTGTGATACACAAGAAAAGAAGTGAGCACTTTTAAATAGAAAATGCAATCTTAAAATACTATACATAAATTGTACCTTGTTTATAAAAAATTTATTTACTATAAATATAAAAATAAAATGAAATTAACATTGCAATTTTCAAACTTTAAATGAACTAAATTCATAGTTTCAGCAATAGTTTTGAAATATAATAAATCTCAATTATTTTTTCACAATCCAAAATAATCGCAGTGAAAGTTTCTATTCATATTATCTCTATAAATAAGTGAGCATAAAATTGATGAAGTCTATTTTTATTAGTCAAATAATTATGCAGCAGAAAATTTCATTTAATTTATTCAGTATCGTAATATTTAATTTTATAATGTCTTTTGCAAACTTAGTGAATTACCATTTTAGGGAGAAAATGAAGCAAAACTGATACAAAGCCATAATTAGAGTCTGTTAAATACAAAACCCCAAAATAACAACCTGTTTACTACGTGGGAAAAGATAATGCATTAACTCTACGGATAGTCAAAATCGGAAGGGTCATTTTCAACAAACGCGGCTAAAAGGGGAAGCCATTTTTGAATTTTTCTCGTTGAGGGCCCGCAGTCAGAGAAATTTTTCTGACTTTGGTTCCCGTAAGCTAAAGGTTAAGGATGACGAATATTTTGCGAACAGTTATTATGCAAGCAATATCAAAAAATCACAAATACCAGCGATCAATACTTTTCAAAGAGAGGTGCGATTGAAGTCCTTGATATGATTTTACTGGTTCAGATTTGATTATATGTCTTGGATATCAGAACTGAAAGTAACGATCTGTCCTTTCAACTTCGGGGAAATTCTTCTCCCATCCTCTTAATTCAGGCCATAAAGGAAAAGAGAGAATTATGAGAATGGGTTGAAAAGTGAACGGACCAGTTATTCTTAGAATTGCAGGATCTTTAAAATCATTCGAAACCACATTTCATAGTAATAGGGGCTATTCGCAAATAGTATTTGAAAATATGAAGTTATCGGGATGCAGGAAGTAGCTCAACGCTCGTTTTCCAGAGATCAAGTGAAGGGTCGAAGATGGTGTTCTTCCCGTTATCTCCTCTGGAACCGGTTTCTCTTCTTCTCGCCGCTTTGGTATTTTTTCCGCGCTAGTGGTGAGCCGCTACAGGAGCCCCCCCCCCCTAGCGACAGTGAGATTTTAGGAGTATCGACGATTGAACCGAACACACCGCCCGGAGCGGGTGACAGTCTCTGGTCGGGTAACACTCTCTGGTATCTCTGCTGATGTACTTTGCTGAGCCGGGGACTCTGAAGCTGGATGTCGAGTACTGTCGCAATCGTGCAAAACATATGCAGTTTCAGACGGTCGATGTTCACTGTGAGTCCTTTCCCATGTTTGTCGGTTTTGAAGCTTTTCTCGGTCCTATGGAGAACACGGAATAGACTCTCATAAGGAGGTTGGAGGCTTTTCCTGAGTGCATCCGTCCGGAGGAACACATGCGTGCACGATCCAAGATCCTTGCTTACAAACACTGTCTGAGGACCATGTAGCTGTGGTTTAGGAGGCAATAGTCGCTGCATTACCTCTCTCAGTTTCCCCGCAAAGGTAGATGGATTGGGACTGTCTACTGTTGGACTTAAAAATTCCCCTGAAAGTCTAATGGAAGCATCTCTGCAGCATATAACATCTCTGCAGTTGTCGCTTCCAGATTCTCCTTCCATGTTGCTCTGAATCCCAAGAGGATTGTCGGTAATGCTAAGGACATTGCACTTTTCTATGTGCCATGATGGCTGCTTTTAGTGGCCGGTGGAATCTTTCGACTTGTCCATTCGCCGCTGGATGGTATGGTGTTGTGCGCTGACGAGAAGTACCCAGGAACTTGGTTAGGGCTTGAAAAAGTGCAGACTCAAATTGTGTACCTTGGTCCGTTGTTAGTTTGAATGGTGGTCCATATCTGGCTATCCATCCCGAGTAAAAAGCTGTTGCTATCGTGTGAGCCGATATATCCACCAAAGGGAATACTTCTGGCCATTTAGAAAAGCGATCGACGCAGGTAAGGCAATATCTAAAGTTTTCAGAAGGGGGAAGTGGTCCCACTATATCAATGTGAATATGCTCAAATCTAGCGCTAGGAGGTACAAAACTACCATGTTTGCTTTTAGTATGGAGTGACACTTTTGCTTGCTGACACTGTAAGCACGTACGAGCTCATAGCTTCACGTCGGCTCTCATGGAAGGCCAAACATATCTTTCGCTGATCATCTTTACCGATGCGCGTATACCTGGATGTGACAATGCCAGTAAATATCTAAAATCTCACGCCTAAAATTCTCTGGTACGAATGGGCTGATACGACCAAGGGACACATCACAATGCAAGGTTACTGGAGGCTCACCTACAGGAAGAGGTTGCAACACCAATGAAGTTGCGTCTGAAGACAGAATCTCTCGCAGCTAGGAATCCGTCTGTTGCTCCTCAGCCATCTTTCGGAAATCAGTTGCAGTTGGCATTTCAATTGTAGAGATGTTCATCCTTGAAAGCGCATCTGCAACCACATTGTCAGCTCCTTTTAAGAGACGGACATCCGTTGTGAATTGGCCAATGAAACCGAGCTGCCTCAGCTGTCGAGGTGAGCATTTGTCTTCTTTTTGCCGAAAGGCAAACGTCAACGGTTTGTGGTCGGTAAATAGGATGAAATTTCGACCTTCCACCATGTGACGAAAATATTTAATGGCCATGTAGACTGCTAAAAGTTTTCTGTCGTACGCGTTGTATTTCTGTTGGGCAGGAGAAAGTGATTTCGAATAAAATCGGGTTGCCAGCCAGTACTAACCTTCTGTTGGAGAGCAGCACCCACGGCATTATCTGAGGCATCCCCTACTATAGCAGGCGTGGTATTAGCAGAAGGGTAGAACAAAACCGTAGACTGTGCCAAATCCTGTTTACACTTTTCAAATGCATTTCTGGCTTCCTCAGTCCAGAGGATGGGTGTTTTGTCATTCTTCTTGGCTCCCTTTAAGAAGACATTCAGAACCGCCTGCGTTCTAGCTGCCTGTGGTACGAAACGCCGATATAAATTAATGAGTGCCAGGAATCTCCAGAGCTCTTTCACCGTACTTGGTTCAGGGAATTCAGTAATAGCTGATACCTTTTCTGGGAGTGGGATAATGCCATCAGGCGTAACAATATGGCCCAGAAATTTCACGGATGATTTCCCCAGGACACACTTGGAAGCATTTAGCCGTACGCCGTACTCTTCTAAGCGCCGGAATACTTTCTTCAGGTGTTCCAAATGCTGGCTGTTACTTTCTGATGCGACCAGGACGTCGTCGAAATATGGCACACAAAAGTCCATACCACTCAAGACATGATGAATGAATCTTTGGAACGTGGCAGCAGCGTTGGAAAGTCCAAACGTCATGTACAAAAATTCAAAAAGTCCAAAGGGCGTAGCAACGGCTGTCTTTGGAACGTCCTTTTCTTGCACTGGAATCTGATGATAGGCCTTTGCAAGGTTCAGAGTTGAGAAAATCTTCTTTCCCTCGAGCACCTGCAAGCAGTCTTGGATATGTGGCACTGGATAGCGATCTGGAATTGTCACACAATTCAGTTTTCTGAAATCTCAACATGGACGACAGTCTCCATTGCTTTTGGGAAACATGTGAAGAGGTGAGGCCCAGCAGCTTTTGGAAGGCCTACAAATCCCTGTTACCACCAGAAATTCAAACTCCTGCTTCGCAGCCCTTAGCTTGTCAGGGGGGAGTCTTCGCGGTCTTGAGAATACTCGGGGTCCCGTAGTTTGAATGCAGTGCTTGACATCGTGTTTAGCCTGCTGCATCGAACTAGCTTCAGTGAGCGAAGGAAACTCAAACAGCAGTTGATGGAACTCTGTATCTCCCTTGATTGTTTTGATGCTGGCACTCTGACCACTCTTCACTATTCCTCGTGACTGAAGTTTTGTAAGAGGGTCGATTAAGCATCCTTGGCGAACGTCGACTAACAGTCCAAAGTGGCGAAGAAAATCTGCACCAATAATTGTTTGTGAAACTGCTGCAATTACAAAAGGCCAATGGAAAGCTCTACACAGGCCTAAATCTAACTAGAGGAGAAGCTGACCAAAGGTAGGTATTTCAGTGCCATTTGCTGCAAAAAGTTGAAGTTTCACCTTTTCAGAGCGTTGTTTGGACGATGAGGGTGGAATAACTGATATATCCACACTTGTATCAATCAGGAAATTTGAAGATGTTGATCTATCACACAGGTACAAACGAGGAATTTCAGTTGAGCCGTCACCCGATGGTCCGAGGGACGGCCGTTTTAGTTTTCAGCCGAGAAAGAGCAAGGTGGTCTGCACTGTTGAGCTCTCCGCTTGAAACGCTGGTGATACCAGCCTCTCTCTGGCGAAATCGTCTACCAGATTCTGGGAAACGGGACCTAGAACGTGCCTCTAGGCGAGATAGGCGGGATGAAATCTCCATCAGAGTGGCTTGCATGGATGCGTCCTCTGATGTCACAGCCTGGATCGAAATAGTATATGTTGCTGCTGCCATGATGCCGTCGGCCAACTCCGCTAATCGTTCCAATTTGTCGTTGGTGATAGCCAAGATCTGCTGCACGTGGGTAGGCAGCCGTTGAAGAAACAAGAACTTCAATACATCTTCGCTGATCTTATTCCTCATTTCTACCAACAATCGGGAAGGTTTTCTATTCCCGAGCTGCATCCCAGAAATAACGTCCTTTAACCCTCCAAGCGACAAACCCGGAAAAAGACGGAATATTTTCTCCCTTCAAAACGGCGGACCCGTCTATAGACGGAAACAAAAACTCCCTTAAAACTGTCACTGCCCGTATTTTTACGGGTTCCAGTTTTTCCCTACCCCCAATCTCAAGCTGTGAGATAATGAGAAGGGAATGTGAGATAAGGAAAAGTGAATCGTTATCAGTGGACGATATGATTGATGTCTTCCTGCTCGCGCCCTTTTAAGCATTTTAAAATCTCGCTTACGTTCTGAGGCGTTACTTTTGAGATTTTGATAATAATTACGTATCCAAAATGAAATTTAAATAACGAGAATAAAATTGAACGTATGAAAATATATACCTGGAATGAATACATACATAAATGTATTATTATTAATAATTTGAAACATAAGATTTTAAAGCTTTCTAGCATAAGAAAATAGTTAATGTAAAAAATAAATAAAAAAATATAAAATTAAAATTTGACAAGTTTCTTTTTTATAGCGTGCTTTCATTTAAGGATTTTAGAATTGACATTGCTTATGCAACTTATTTTTGAAAATAAGACTCTAAACTTATTTACAGAATTTACTTAACTAACGAAACTTTTTAACTTTTAATGAATTATTTTTTTAAGTATTCATTAATAAGTGTATTTCAAAACGGGGAGATATATAGAACCAATATATTAAAGTGCGATTTTTCGGAAAGAGTAGTATTCGTTACATTAAATCCTTATTTTTATAACGTAATAAACTATATATGAAAATTGAATATTTGTTTCATTCTTTAAACCTTATAAAAGTTCACACTCTTTGACGAATTCGAACAAAAATGTAAGCATTGTAGAGATATAAGTTTCATTGTTTTTATATTTTTCCTCTGGTTTTTAATAATATTTTCAAAGTTAATATAAATGCAGTTTTTACAGGTTCTATTTTTTGTATCGAAATATTAATTTTATTTCACTGTACAATCTTATATATACATCGCACGATTCTGTTTATATGAAACTGGTTTATACTGACATTTTTACTCTTAATGCTGAGTAATTTAATCCACGAATTTTAATCCATTTGAAAGTGAGTGAATGTGTGAGTTAAATGTGAGAATTAATAATTTTAAAACTGTTGCCATTATTTTAACTCCTTGATCTAATTTTATCTCATATGTTAGCATTTAAATAATTTTTAATGCGTACAACTGGCATTTAGACTATTTTCTTCTCCTGTTTGGTCAGTTCGAGTTCACTGGATGTGATTTTTAACAAACAAGACGGGATATGATCTTTGTTTTATTTTCTTTTTGATCACGAGAGTAAAAAAAATTCGGAAACTCCCACTTCCATGTAATTTGAAATTCTTTATTCTTAATATCCTTTAGCCTCACATTTTCATTTTTTAAAAACAGAACTAGTTTGAACAAGGGTGTCAGACATGAAGGTCGCTTGCGAATATTTCTATTAAAGTAGCGAATATCTCTAATTATAATGAATATGAATGTTCGTATTGGCGATCTCCAGATCAAACTGTTTGACTTAGAGCGAACACACTTCGCCATTAAATAATTAGAAAACTGTTAATGTTCACCTCGAGAGGAAATTTTCAAAATTTTAATTAAAACTTCTATTAATTAAAAATTATTTAAAATTTTACCATTTATGAGTGATAAAATACGAAATTATTCTAATATAATTTATAGAATGTGTCATTTATATATTTGAATGTATCACCAAGAAAATTCATACTTTGAGGTAAAATCAAGATCTTGAACTTTTAGTGTCTTATTTATTGAGATGCTAATTATAGAGCATTCTCTTCAGCCACATGGTTTATTTGTATTTCAGTAAAGAAATTTTTACCCCTTTGCTTTTAGCTTAGATCTTTTTAACCTTTTAACTAAATCATCATCAATGGGTAAAAAGCAGGAATGAAATATAAGGATAACAATGAAAACATTTAGTTTCAATTCAAAAATAAAATATATTTTTAAAATATGCTAAAATATTTTAATTTAATTAAAAGTGGGAAAAAAATTTGAATTCACAATTAATGTACAAATTATTTTTCTACTGTGATATTTTCGAATGAACTTTAAAATTTTAATAATTTTTATTAACCCTTTAAAGGGCCTTTTTTTCCTAGTCATGTTGGAGTAAAATGTTTTTAAAATTAAGATTGGCCTAGGAAAAGTAATTCATTCAACTTATTAGATCAATTTAATCTGATTTATTAATTAATATTTCCAATTAATAACTAAGAAATAAATCAAGACACTTCATTTTATTTGAGATAAACAATTGAAACCTCTAACCTACAATTGAAACCTTATTGAAAAATTCGTAAGAATTTATGCCAACTTACATAATTTTATTCAAAAATTGTTGAATTTGGTGATGAGCATACTTCCTTTGTCCCTTGAAAGGGTTAATTAAAATTTTAAAGAAATGATTCCCACTGTCCAAAGTATGTAGGTGCAGATCTTGGTAATTCTATTTCAAATTGTCTGGTCTGAAAAGTACCAATGCAACCAGACAAATAATGACACACACACTTGTCCATCTTTATTATTAACTTAGACGAATGTTTGTGCGTGGCGTATATTAGAGCTTCCATATATATCTTAGTGGAATATGCATCTTAGAAAATGAAAATATGTAAAATGTTTTTTTTTCTGAAAATTTTTAAAAATTATGAATTAAAAATAAAATGAGATTTTGAAGTGTATTCCATCATAACTTTCAAAATTATTACAGAATAAGAAGGAATTTTTGGAAATTTTTATTGAATAAGAGATATGAGAAATCATCTGAGTCATTTCAAAAATTAAAAAGAAATATTCAGTATATACATAAAACTTTATTGCTGAATGATTCTATTCCCTGTATTTAGAAATTTAATAAGCCTGATTGGTTTCAACAAAACAGGTTTTGCATTAATTGAAGTTTATTCACTCCCGATTTAAATTAAGGAATTACTGTCAAGGAGCTGACAGAAAATTCAAAAAATCTGCAATACAGAATGGTACAATGAGTCTGCAATAGTATGAATTATATGACTATCAAAATTTGAAATTTCAAGATGTTTTGCTGAAGAAAACATTTAATTAAAAATTTTATATTGGCTAGTAACCTCGACGTAACACATGTGCTGATCACCGAAAGCAATAAATAATGTAAAAGTAATAAGTAAAAAAGATCAATGCAATTGTATTTTCAAAGCTTTTAAATTCAGATTTTTCTTTTTAATGATTCGTTTACCCCACGGTTTGTCGTTATCCGATTGCAAAATAGTAAGAGCTTTGATTCTAACCCGAAAAACTTAAAACTGAGATTTTTCAAAAATTGTAATTTATTTTAAAACAGTACTTAATATTCTGTAGGAACTTGATTTGAAGGTATTCAAAATATTCCAGTTGCAAATGGTTAATTATGAGTCTAAATAATATGTATTATTTGAGTCATTTTTCCAGGCCAAATTTGTATCATGAATATTACAAAGAAATATTTTGACAATTATTTTTATTTGTTACAGTCATAAGGCGCATCGACCAGTTATTTCAGCATTACTGAATAACTGGCCAATTAGCTTTGCCAATTAAATATTGTAAAGTATATTTAATTATAAAATTTTAATCATGCAGATAAATACTGAAAATCGATACACTTGAAAGTGAAACATTGCATGAAATTCCCTAATTACACAATTATTTTTTTGAATACTGAAGAAACAAAGTTATAACGTAGTGTTACTTATCGCAATTAATGTTTTAAACAAGCATTTTAAAATATTAAAATAAATTGGCAATGCACTGAAAGGGTTTTTTTTTTTAAATTAAATCACTTGCAGGTAATGTCGAGAAATAATTTCACAGTACTACGGAATAAAATAATTTGCGAAACATATTGCAATGAAAAAATATTAGACGAGGACTTTCAATTTATAAAAACTAGACTAGTATCAAAATAAACATGATAGTAACTTATTCCTAACATAAATTTTATGTATTGTTTTATAAAATAATCGAAAAACCTCTAAAAAAACCAATCACATTTTCGCATTTTCAATCGATGTTATTGTCAATCTCTTCCTAAGCACTGAAAGAAAAATGCTCTTAGAAATCGAAAGACTACGATAAGAAACACCTGCTACTCACAGCATGAAATTTGCTAATCACTTCCCACCTGCAGCGCTGAACTGACCGCAAAAGGGGAAAGCAATCCTCTTGACCAAACCGCGACATTTTTAAGGTTGAACCTGTTATTCCGGCGTGCCGCTTTCGGTAAGGATAGCAATCTGAAAGCCGCCGCCAGGAGGGTTAACTTTTGCTCCTCGCTTTGCAAGTACTGAGAACACAATCTCCTTCGCAGTGCTTCGTAGGGTCTTTCTGTTTGCGGATCTTGCATAATGTCGCCGACGATCTCCAATTCTTCCGGTTGCAAAACCGACACAATAGGGTGAAATTTCGTACTTTCAGTTGTCACACCGGTGAGGATGGATTGGCTGTCCATTTGTTTGAACCACAGTTCCGAATTAGCACGCCAAAATGGAGGGGCTTTGATGGCGACACGTGCTATATTTCCACTTGCTTCGTTCTGCACCCTTAATCACGATAAGCAATAAAAATAACGTGGAATTTTGTACGAGCACAGTTCCAGGATATCGCTACATGAAACTTTAGTCACTTTTCGGTTAAAATCGTTCCGATGGAGATAGATTTTCACAAGGAGCACATGGTTCGTTCAAGTCCAAAGGTCACCAATATCGGGATGCAGGAAGTAGCACACCGCTCGCTTTCCAGAGATCAAGTGAATGGTCGAAGATCGTGTTCTTCCCCTTATCTCCGCTGGAACCGGTTTCTCTTCTTCTCGCCGCTTTGGTATTTTTTCCGCGCTAGTGGTGAGCCGCTACAAAGTCATTGTTTTGTCAGTGGAAACAGTGATTTCTTGACTTCAATGATTTTCCACTGAACAATAGGGATGATGAATATTTTAAGAGCGGTTATTACGTAACCAATATCAAAAAGCCACAAATACCAGTGATCAATACTTTTCAAAGAGTGGTGTGATTTAATTCCTTGATACGATCTTACTGGTGATATTTCGATTACAGGTCTTGGATCACGATAGAAAGTAACAATCGATACAATCCATCCAATGGAAACTTTCGAACAAGAGTTCAATCATGCAAAGGGAAAGTCCCTTACCTACTGATTAACTTTTCACGAACAGACCTCCCACAAACAGTTGTGGAGGGTGGTGGGGCCTATTGATCACCAGCAGACAGCTTCCTATTTCACAAAGAGTCAGATCCGAGCTCTCCCTATCCCATCGTATAATAACGACTATCGCTGGAAACTACACACGGTTGTTTCATTGTTCGAAAACAAATTTTCTTTCGCACTCAAGTCTCCACAGAAAAATATTTATTCTGGGGAAAAAAACTCTATCTGCAAAAGAGGATCAATATCTTTCATTTAAATCGTCAATTTCTAAACACATATGGAGACTTGAATATGTTTTTTTCTACACCACTCTTTCTGATATTTGCAGTTTTATTTTATTTTCGGCTTCTTGCATCTTTAAAAGCTTTAGTTTTAAATTAAAAAAAATTGTAATCAGAAAAATTTTATTTTATTGTTCACCAAATTTTAAATTGATAGTTTTTATGAATCTCTTTTGAAAGCCGATGCCGAATATATTTGATTCACTAATCTTGATTGTGATTATTGTAGATTTCAATTCAAAATGTTCTCAAAATATAATTTAGCTGACTTAATATAAAAAAAGAAAAGCTAAAATGCAAGATCGCTGGAAATTATGCGATTTTATGTAAAAAAGAAAGTTAATAAAGCATTATGAATAAATGTGTTTAAATGACATTTGGATGGACATAGGGTTTTTTATTTGCTTGAAAATTTCATTCTAAGTAGTGATATAAATAATATTATTAAATTTGTCGCTTATTGTATAATTGCTTATTTGTTTATTTGTTTGCTTGTCGCTTATTTGTTATAATTTGAATTTTAATGCAACTGTATATCGTATAACATTCTTATTTAATTATTATTTTATTGTAAAATCAAATTAATCTCTTCTTTATGTTTATGAACACAAAAGAATATATACATTCATTTAAGGGCAATGCAGCAGGAAATTTAATCCACAGAAAAATTGTGAAAAAAGTTCAAAGCCTAATTCCTTCTACGGTAAACTTGCAGAATAGTGTAGTAGAATAAGACTATTAATGAAGAAAAAAATTAAAAAATTTTAAGACAGTAAAAATTTTATTTTTCTGGAGGTTACGAAAAGCAAACATAGTATTCGCAACATTTTAGTGAATACTATGAAGAAATGTGGTATAATAAAAAATAATAAAAAAGCAAAGTAAATAATTAAGATTTTAATTCATTAATGGTTATAAAATATTCAAACAATTCTATTTTTTCTATACCATGAAATCAAATCAGTTCTGTATTCTTAAAAATGCACACACACACAAAACAAACAAGCAGATACAAATATTTTAATAGCAGAACAAGAAATAAATTCATCCCATATAAAAATTATACAAATATATACATATTTTTTTGTTTGTTTTAGGAATTAAATCTTTCTCCCTAATTTCGAGAAATAATTTTACAATTCAATGTTATAAAAATGTTTTAATAAGTTTAAACACTTTTAAAAAATTCATGAGATCGGACACATTTAATTATTAAGAACTAGAACCTTATCAAAGCAAAAATTATACATATATATATATTGCACCTCTCTTTGAAAAGTATTGATCGCTGGTATTTGTGATTTTTTGATATTGCTTGCATAATAACTGTTCACAAAATATTCGTCATCCTTAATCTTTAGCTTACTGGAACCAAAGTCAGAAAAATTTCTCTGACTGCGGGCCCTCAACGAGAAAAATTCAAAAATGGCTTCCCCTTTTAACCGCGTTTGTTGAAATTGACCCTTTCGATTTTGACTATCCGTAGCTGCCGGGGAGTGGGGGACAGAGAAGAGTAGTCGGAATCGACGGTAAAGAACTGGTCTTCCAGAGATAAGCGGAGCAGCGACGGAGTGAAGCCAGTGCTGAACTAAGCTGTGCACTACTGTTCTGCAGTAGAGTCTTGTTATATGCTGCTGTGTATGCTGTTGTTGCTGCACGTCTCGGTTGAAGATAATCGTCTTCTGTGCTGTATATAGTTGTCGTCTTTGTGCTGTCCCGTGTGTCTTCGTGTAAATAAACGTCGTTGCTTTATTTTCTACTGCCGCCTGGTGATTGAGCGTTCTTCACACCATATAACTTCCACTATCCAAACGAACCCCGGAAATTCGTAACAATATATATATATACTAGAATTATCAAAAACTGCAATTACAAATTCAAGTAAAATGAATTTCAAGTTTCCTCAGTATTGATATTTTTACCTTGAAATACTGAAAAATGTATTGAAAAAAAAATATTTTATTCATAATGCGTTATTATGTACGATATTAATGTAAAATCTTAAAGTCGGCAATAGGCAAATATATTGCAAGTGGAAAAGGAATAAAAAGAGTCGTGGAGTCCCTTCAATCTAAAGCGTAATTCGTCCCTTCTATCTAATAGCGTAATGTCAATATGAAGAACTCCCCATATTGACATTACGCTATCAAAACTTAAGTGGCCAGAGCCGTCATCTCTGAAAGACAAGAAAGGGTATCAGCTGATCCCCGACCCTCCAGAGAGAGGAAAGGAAATCCCAGAAACACAAAACATTCTTCTGTTGTGTCCTGAGGGTCCCATTCCCTTAACGCGAATGAAAAGAAAAAAAGAAATCTATGAATGGGTTGAAAAGTGAACGGACCGCTTATTCTTGGAATTATCGTATCATTGAATTGTATATCACTGAAATTTATCGGAGCGGTGACTTCACACTTTCCAGTGAAGTCACCGCTCCGTTTAATGGTAGTGACCTTGATTTTCCGATATTCGCATTTGGTAATGCAATATTCCATAAAGATAATTTTTAATTGCTTGTGACATGACTATTTGATTGCATATATTCTTTTCACTGCTGGTGTCATCTATTGGTAGAATATAGAACTAAAGTAAACATTTTAAAGAAATGACATATGTATATTTTTAATTCAACTTTTTCAGAAAAGGGTTAAATTAATAAATATATTAATACTCCGATAATACTCCCATAAATAAATTAAAAAAATAATTTTGAAAAAATCAAATTTAAAAAGTAAACTGAAATAGATAAATTAATTCAATCAAGCGTTACTTAAATTAGTAAATTAAGTATTAATTACAATTAATAAATTTCATGATTAATACTAATTAATAATTTTTAATTAATGCTTATTAATATTTTTTAATTAATAATGTGATTGAAATAACAGATATTTGGAACAAATACTTAAAAATAACAATAGCAGAATTATATGTTATTCAAAAAATCGTGGATTATGCATCTCTACTGAACAATACCAGTATAGGGATGACGAATATTTTACGAGCGGTTATTACGTAACCAATATCAAAAAGTCACAAATACAATTGATCAATACTTTTCAAAGAGGGGTGTGATTCAAATCCTTGATACGATCTTACTGGTGATATTTCGATTACAGGTATTGGATCAGGATAGAAACTAACAATCGATACGATATCACTGAAATTTACCGGAGCGGTGACTTCACTGGAAGGTAACAATCCATATGATCTGTCCAATGGAAGCTCTCGAACATAACAGAAAAGGAGAAATCTGTGAACGGATTGAAAAGTGAAACTGACCGGTTATTGGAATCATCGTATCACTGAATTGCATATCACTGAAATTTATCGGAGCGGTGACTTCACAGTGAAGTGTAAAGTCGCCGCTCCACTTCATGAGAGTAACCGGTCTTACTGGTATTCGTATGTGTTGATGCACTGTTCCATACAAATCGTTCTTAATTGCTTCTGATTTGACTTTGCATATATTCCATTTACTGCTGGAGCCATCTATTGGTAGAATATAGAACTAAAGTAAACAATTTAAAGAAATGACTTTTATATTTAATTCAAATTTTTCAGAAAATTGTTTACTCCAATACAGAAATTAAGTAAATAGTTTCGAAAAAAAATTTAAGAAGTAAGCTGAAATAGATAAATTAATTCAATCACACGTTACTTAAATTAGTAAATCAGTATTAATTACAATTAATAAATTTTATATTTAATATTAAATAATAATTTTAAATTAATAATATGATTGAAATAACAGATATTTGGAACAAATATTTAAAAATAACAAAAGCAAAATTATTTTTTATTCAAAAAATCGTGGATTATGCATCTCTATACCAGTATCGCATGAAGATAATTTCTAATTGCCTGTAGCGCAAACTTCAATTGATATTTATTCTGTTGGCGCCATCTATTGGTAGAATACAGAACTAAAGTTAAAATTTTTAAAAAGGACACTTTTTTATTTCAATTTTTTCAGAAAATGCTTTATTTCATTGAATAAATTAAATAAATGGTTTCGAAAAAAAAATCGAAATTAAAACTTTAGGTCAAATAGATAAATTAAGTTGTGGTAAATATCATATAAGTTAGTTAACAACTGACTCGCGCGATTATTTGTTTTTGCATAGTGGTTTAGTTACTGGACTGCGAACCACAAGGTGCCAGGTTCTATCCTCGCGCATAACATATCGCAAAAAAGTCAATCAAATGTTATTTAACATAATAAATTAATTATCAATTAGAAATACGGAATTTTAGTATTAACATTAATTTTTAAAAATATAATTAAAAGTGTGACTAAAATAAAACAGTTGTTTGGAACAAATATTTAAAAATAACAATAGTAAAAGTATTTGTTATTAAAAAAAATTATGAGTTATGCATCTCTAGTAATGTTTACTGGTATTTGTGACTTTTTTTTATATTGGTTACGTAATATTGGGTCGTAAAATATTCTTCATCCCTATATAGGTGCGGCATTTATATGATAGTATATAAAAATATGCAGATATTTGAATGCAGCGTTGTGTCAATTTTTCAAAACAATCAGTAAAGAACTTTTGGGGATTTAAGATTTTGAACAAAAGAACATTTACATTTTTATTTATCAAAACTATCAATTTTTCTCTTGTGATAAAAATTTAAATAACAAGAACATAACTTTGATACATTTCAAAATTAATGTATGTTTCATTTCCATTAATTTGTGCCTACCCTGGAGATTGTTGACTATCCATGACATCGAGGAGAAATTTTAAAAATGCCGCTCGCATTTTCAGTGCATCTCTGTTGTAAAACTGATGTGGTTTCACTGCAGATTACTGGTGTCATCAACTTTGTTTATTAGAGAGTTTTATACGTAGAATGAAACTACCCATATGATTAATTTCTACTCACAAAGCACATTTTTCTCCAACTGTTCCTCCTGGAAAGATATCCAGAAATCTGTTCAATAAAATTGAAGCTTTTGCCTTCTCGAAACATTGTAAACATGATCAAATAAATGCTCTGGTAAAGCATGTTTTTCCTTTTCTTGCTCTCTCTCTCTCATTCACACACCATTCCCAAGGGATCTTATTTTATCTTATTTGAAAAGTTCCTTCTTGTGGCAGGCAGCAACCTAACAAATCCACCACTGTTGTAGACTTACATGGAACTCATGTGTTTTTGAATAGATTTTCCACCACACCTCCACTATATCACTACATTTATTTGCTCCTCATGTTATAATTTTTAAATCGATGATCATTTTTTTAATCACACACTTAACTACGTAATTATTGTTTGCTAATTGCTTATTATTGAGACGAATAGAGGTGCATGGTTAAAATAAAGATGATGTTTTATAGGAATTCATCTGCAGGAAGAATAGCACCATACTGATTTTCATGTTGTGCACGATTTTAGGTATCTATCCAATATAATTTTAAATGAGGCAGTGCTTGATATTAACTCTTATCATTAAAGTTTTTTCTGTTCTCTGATATTCCTTTCGTTTGCCACTCCCGTTTTGTGAACTTATCAAAATATGATAAGAACGTAACAATTTATTATATTACGATGTCAATCAGTTATCCTTCAGTCTGTTACCCACATCTTGTCTGAAATGTGCCATTGTGAGAATTCAAAATTTTAAGTCTTCACGGTTGTAAATATTTCAAATTGTGAATCCTATCAATCTTATATTGTTTTTAATGAGCGAAGTATTAAAAAAAAAGTAAATCAATATGTTTACTAGTAGTTTAACAGCTGGGTTGGCATCATCTGACTTATGTATGTACGTACATTATAATAAATGAAATTTGTAAGGAAATTGTAGTATGTAAAAAGTTCTGATCACTATAGGTAATGATTTTATAAATTAATATGCTTTTAATTGAGTTGTAACAATAATTTTTCCAATCAAATTGAATGTCAGTTTGGTATTTATCTCTTAATTGATACTCAAAGCCATCTACTTTGTCCCGTACACTTTCGATTTTAATCGAGATTGGGTAAGACAAAAATAAACATTTCTGAAACGATTTTCATTTTGAGGATTTCTTTTTTAATGTTTTTAATTTTTAAAAGCTTTTTATTAGATTTTTTTTAGATAACAGATTGTGTTTTTGTAAATTATTATTTCAAATATTTTATTTTGCTTCTAATCGCGTCTTGCAATTTTTTTTTAGTGCTGAATACTTTCATTGTACGTTGATGTATATTTTTCCCCCTCCAACTAATTACTTCAAAGCAAAATGTTGTTGATTACTTACTTGTATATTTTGGTCATTAAAACATGTGTGTTATAACAAAATGATTATTAAGTTAATTTTTTGCTCTGCAGATTTTGAATTTACCATGTTGGGTTTGAATAAGATTCATCATTAATTTAAGATGGTGATTGTTTGTTTATACACTCATAGGTAAGTGTGCTATATTTGTTCACAAATATATGTAATTTGATTTGTATCTTATAAATGTGCTATTTTGTACACAAATATAAATACATTGATTTATACTTATAAATATGCTATTTCGTACACAAATATAAATACGATTTATATCTTATAAATATGCTATTTTGTACACAAATATAAATACATTGATTTATATCTTATAAATATGTTATTTTGTTTACAAATATATGCACTTTGATTTGTATCTTATATATATGCTATTTTGTATACATATATACTTTGGTTAATATCTTACAAATATGCTATTTTGTTCACAAATATATGTATACATTGATTTATATCTTATAAATATGCTATTTTGTTCACAAATATATGTATACATTGATTTATATCTTATAAATATGCTATTTTGTTCAAAAATATATATACATTGATTTGTATCTTATAAATATGCTATATTACTCACAAATATTTGTACATTGATTTGTGTCTTAAATCAATATATTCAGCATGCACAGATGTCAGTTTATCATCATACATTCTTATTTTGAAATAGTAGAGTTTTTCTATTCAAACATTGTACCTACACCAATTGGTGAGCCATTCTTTCATGATAAAACTTGAAACCTTTCCCATTTCAGCACATGATTTGTCTGTTTTAAAGTGCTCTTATTTAGTGTCATAACATATTTTCTGTTTGATATATTAGCTTGTTTTGTAATCTTGGGAAAATGTATCTTCATGTAATTTAGTGATATATATATTGCAGCAAGGTGTCTGATCTTGTATGTGTGAGATTAGAGAGAGTTTACTTTGTAAGAATACAAAGGATACATTTTATAATTGCTCCATAATAGTCATAAAATATGTCCAATTATATTATATTTAATCAATTTTATTTTTTAATCCTGTCTTTTTGCTTAGCAAATGTCATAATATGATCTTTGTTGAGGGTTTGACATATTTTTTGATTTGGGAAGTTTCTAAATTCTTTCTTAATTCTTTTAAAAGTATTGCTCAAAAACGGTTCCTCAAATTATATTTCATCAGTTTCTTTAAAATAAGTATGTAGTGAAGTCAGTTAAATTTCAAACAGTTTTAGTCAAAATATATTATTTTTAAGATTTAGGGTTAGTGAATAAAATGTCTTTTGCAAAAAATAAGCATGTAGTGAAGTCAGTTAAATTTCAAACAATTTTAGTCAAAATATATTATTTTTAAGATTTAGGGTTAGTGAATAAAATGTCTTTTGCAAATTCTTCTTTTTTCCACTTATCTTCAAATACTTTCATTTATTGAAATAACTGTAGATAAAATTCTCTTGATATTTGTCAACCTAGCATTGTTATACTACAAAAAAATATTGAACTTTCATTTTGTTATAGTGAATTCTGGCTGATGGCTTTCAGGTTACATTTCATACAGCATTTTGTTGAACTTCATGTTAAAAAGATTAACCTTTAAAATTATATATGTTTGAAAATATATGTTATGTTTATATGGGGGGGAGGAAGCTCCCATAATATCAAACAGTCGTAACTATATGTTTTTTTTATAAACTGAGTTTTATTTTTTACATTATTAAAATTAGGAACTGTGTAATACATCTTTTGTTTCCTAAATAAATGTATTTGTAAATAACAAGGTTTGACATTAAGCATTTTTTTCACCCTTTTTGACTACATTACCTTATTAATGAAAAGCACCTATCCTTTCTTAGCATTTACTTAATATATTATAATGTTAATGAATGTGATATCTAGGAAATTTAATTGCACTTTGTTTGATGTTTCCCTACTTATTATCTTTAATTGAATTTTTAAATTCTATCTATAAGTAAAATATCTAAGATATATTTATTAAATTGGCAGACATATTTAGTTAAGGTAATATTTTAATGCACATTTTTAAACTTAGTTAACTAGCTACCACCTACAGCAATTAATACTGAATAAAAGAATGAATACTGCCACTGTAATTATGAGATCATTAATATATACAAATGCAAAAAAGTAAGTAATTAATGTAAGGATATATTCCATAATTTATTAGATATTTGTTTTGTATAGTTAATTTTGAGCATCGTGTATTTATAGATACTATTCTTTTAGATAATGCATTGACTCTACTTAAAGTTTTCAAAATAAATGAGATAAACTTGACTGAAAAATTGACTTAAGCTAAATGAATTGATATTTCATTAGAGTTGGAGCAAAACCTAGGTTCTGTAAATCATGGAATTCTATTTACAAAGCTTTAAAAAAAAATTACTTATTCATTTATAACTATGTCATTTCCCACTAGTTATTATAATATTACAATTGCTATGTGTCAACATTATTTCTTGTTACATCAAGTTGGTGTGTGAAGCCACAACAGCTGTATATCATTTAACCTGGTTTAATGCTGTCTCCCAAGCACATCTCTGATTCAAAGCAAGTTCTCTCTTCTATAACTATGTGTCCTTTTTTTCTATTTCTCCCCCCCCCCCTTTTTTTTTTTTTTTTTTTTTTTTTTCATCCAATGTCTATATAAATGCAATTATGTCATTTGTTGGCATTTTAAGTATATGTCCAATTCATGTTCAGTGATTTTTTTTTTTATTTCGTTGGAAATAGGTTTGGGAGAAATTTTATTTGACCAATATGGTTTAAGAATTTTTCTTAAGTAACTAATTTGGAGATTATATAATTTCTGTTCTTGTGATTTTATAAGTTTTTTAACTTCACAGCTGTAATGACAAACTGCTAATATTGTTCATTGAACACATATCATTTGAATTTATTTCTTATATTTGACTTAACTGCAGCAGTTAAATTAAATTGCTGTTTTTGAAATACTCAAATATATCTAGTAAGTAAAATAAATAAATAAATAATCATAATAATCATCTGAATAATTCATCTACTTTAAAAAATGCATTCCTTGCTAAATATAATTTTAAAATGTAAATTTTTCATTCTAATAATTATAAATATAATGCTAATTATGATAACACATGTTGGAAAAGAACTCTAGTACATGTAACAGCAAAATTTCTAAAAAAATTATTGTTAAAAAATTTATAAAAAATCACATTACTAGATAATTCTGATGATTATTGCAATTATGTTTATTAGGTAATTACAAAATTACATTATATATATATATATATATATATATATATATATATATATATATATATATATACACACACACATAAATATAATTAAAAATATTTATAGATTTTTGAGTTGTGAAAATTAACCTTTTGTTTTCTTGATAAATATGACAGGGCAAATCCAATCCTGAAATAAAATTCATCTTATGCTTAAAATCATATTAAATAAAAGAAGGAAAATTAATATTCATAGGCTATAAAATCACTTAACACATTTTCTTTGCTTAGAAATGAAGATCAAAGAAATTGATTGAATAAATTTTCCATGCAATGATCTTTTCTATAAAAGAAGAACCAATTTAGAACCTTGATGAAGTTGTAAATAAATGGGTTTGACAATAATGAGACCTATTATTGCAATTAACTTTGGAAATTTGTCAAAATTATAGAAAATATGTGTTTATTAACTTCTGGCATTTAAAAGAATACATTTTGAATGTTTAGATGTTGTAAAAATTATTTTTGTTAACATTAGAAGAGGGTAACACCAAAAAAAAAAACATTGAAAATTTCCTTTTTTTTTTCAGTAAAATTAAAAATATATTTGTGCTAGATTTTAATTTAAAGTCTTGTCATTTGCTATGCAATGCACCAGTACATGCATGCACTTTTATTATTAATAATATAAACTTCAGAACATTAAATATGAATTAGTCTTTCTTCTAAAAGGCATCATGAAGATATATCACAAAAATATTTTGGAAACAAATTTTATGAAGTATTGCTTGAAACTTTGTAGGCTTAATTAGGAAATTTAATACAATATAACTTTAATCTTATAAAAAAATATCTCGATTAAGAAATAGAAAAAAAATGAATTCTTGTGTGAAAAATTTAATCTTTTAGAAAAACATAAAATCAAATATGCTTTCCATTAATTTTATAATAAAAGAACAAACAACTGACAAATGTAAATAATTAAAAATTATATACATTACTGATTAATTTTTAAACACTGTTAAATACTGGAATGGATTTTTATAACACTTAACCAAACAAGTGTAAATATTTCTTTCTCTATTTTATTCTGCTCTGTAAAAATAGAATAATACCTTTATTCCTAATTATTGTTATTCTATTCGTTACAAGTATTGTTAACGAAAATGTAACACTTTAAAAAGAAAACACTGTTACTGGTTCTTTAAATAAAACATTATTTTTGACATGGATGAGAATTTTTTTTCTTGCACATATACTTTTGCTTTAAATTACAATATCTTTTTTTGACATAAATTTATGTTAATATTCTTGCAATTTCAATGAATACCCACTAGAAAAATCTATAGTGAAAGAACATTCCTTTTGTTCTATCTATTATGCCAAAGTTGCACATTTTTTTTCTCTAGTTTTAATAACTTAGCTCTAAGAAATGTTCATGTCAACAAGAAATATTTTAAAATTTTTTATTTAAGTTTAAAACTTCTCATTTGCTGCAACAATTAATCATTTTTATACATTATTAAATTAAAGCCATTTCAAACATTTAAAAATTTGGGATAAGTTAATCAGAAAAAACCGTAAGTTTAGAAAGCCTCAAATATTTTAGTTCCCCCTTGGTGTTTAATAAAATTAAAAAGAAAAAAAGGTCATTTTTTTTCTAATGTGAAACCTTTCTGGTTCTATATTTCATTGATTTCAGCCCCAGTTCTTATACTGTTTCCCACTTTCATCAGCAACTCCATGAAGTAGACATCATATTTTCTTTCTTCTTTAGTACATTCAAAGAGCACTCGATACTTAAGCTGTTTTTGAATGCATCACTATGCATTATAAACCTGGATTCAATTTTTATGGCATTAATTTGAATTCCATATGAAGGCACCCAAAACTTCAGATTTATCTCATTATTCCGCTCCATAATGAAATTCTTGAAAATATAAGATTTCTTAAAAATTATGACGTGAAAATTGAGCAGCAATTCCGGATGTCACAATGTTTGGAACAGATTCATGGCATGACTTATTCTCAGGCCTTTAATGTCCATTCATTTTACTGACAATTTGCAGAAAACTCCTGAGGGTGTGTGGAATAGTATGATAAAGACTAGTGAGGGGTGATCCCACAACAGGTAAGATGACAGTTTTATTACAATACTGACCATGGGAGCAGGGCTTTTAAAAAGATCTGGGAGTAGCCTGCTATAATCCATTGTGAGAAAGAACTCTTTAAAAAGACCTCTTTCACAAATGGGGTTTGATTATCAGTCTTCTGTGAATATAATTTTTTTTTATATTATTATGAAAAATCTTTAATTATTTCTCCATCTATTTCTAAGATTTGTTTCCTAAATTTACTCCCATATGCGACTGAAGTCATTTTAATTTTAAAGAATTTGGGAATTAAGAATTTTAAAAAAAACAGCATAGTTTTCTCTTGCAATGAACGGATTCTTTAATACTGTGCCTCTTGATAATGCTACCACAAGCACTTGTCTTAGCTGCTCCATCCTTGTTAAACCATTGCCTTCAACATTGAAGAAATACCTTTTAATATAATACAATTAGGATTTTCGGCTTTGCTGTCTCTTATTTCTTAAAAAGAAAAAATGTTTCTATTATAAAAAATACCAACATACTCGGAATCAATTAATTTCATAATGTCATGAAATAATTTCTTAAAATTTGTAACAATTGACATATTATTAATATTAGTATGCACGTCAAGATATGTAGATATGTTCTTCAAGAGAGTGTATTTTAAATTTGTAACTTTATTTTTTATGTTCTTGTTGGTCATTAAAATGAAACATTGAGTGCACTAAATGAGCATTTAGTACATTATTTGTTTTTGTATTTAATTGAAATATTAAGACCAATAAAACTAATTGTATTGGTTGTACCTCAGTATACCACTTAGTTTTAATTATTGCTCTTAAAAAAAAACAAATAATAACTAAAGAGCAAACTAATCTAATGTCTTTGTCATATGTTCAAAAAAAAAAAATTGAAAAACACTTATTAGTTATTACACAATAAAATATTTGGACGTTCTCACTCACTTGCTTTCCCCTTTTTACCTATTTACTGATATTTTTATTTCAAATTCAATACTGTGATATTTTTATTAATACAAATATTGTATTCTTATTTTAAGTTAATTAAAATGGTTATTATATAATTGTAACACTGGTATAAGATGTTTGTAGTATTTGAATTGCTGAATTAGAAGTTCAGATTTCATTTTCTTAAAGCCTGTATTTTTTCTATTAGTATGTATTAAAAAGTTGACTGTATGTATTAAACAGTAGTAAGTTGATAGTATGTATTAAAATTATACTTTGATATTTAAGATAATTTTATGTCTTCTCTTTTCAGATTCTGTTTTCTAATATCTATTTACATTCAAAATGAAGATATTGATTCATTATGATACTGAGAATTCTGTTCAGCAGCTTAAAATCTTCTGAACTCTTGGTTTGCTTTATAAACATGGATAAAAGAACACAGGATCTCACAAAAATACATGGTTCTGCATCACTTCCACTTGGTCATGCAATTCTTGATGAGCAATCTCAATGGACTAGATGCAATTCTTTTTCCTCCTGTTCTAATGACTCATCAGTGTTTTGCAGCAATCGTCCTTCACAAAATTCAATTTTTCAAGCTGATAATCACTTAATGAATGATGGGCAACACTCCTCGCTTTTGTCTAAGAGAAATCGTAATTCATCTGGTTCTTCTCTATCTAGTACTGTTTCATCTGCAAGTGATGGAGGCACGAAGAACACTTCTGTCATCATAACATCCACTTCTCTTCCTAAAGTTGTCAAAACTGAAATACGGAGTGAAAGTTTGTCAAGGTTATCATGTCCTGAAATAAGTCCTAACAGTTTTAACATTAAGCATGAGACATTATTGTCATGCTCAAGTTCCAAAAGTTCTATCTTGCCATTTAGGCATAATTTGAGGAGGAAGATACGTAAGAAAACTTGCAGCTGTGATTGTACTACAACATGCACAACCCTTGTTGTCAGACGTTATAAGGAAGAAAATTTAGAAGAAGAAACTGTCATATCAAGCACAAAGGTTCAGACATGTGTTCAGAGTAATGCCACTCAAGGAATTCGTAATGCTTCATTTGATAAAAATTTCTCCTCAGAAAAAACTGAAAATAACAGAAAACGTAGGTCTGAGGTTGAAAAATTATATGATTCTCTCCATGAGATTAAATGGGCCAAAAATTTTTCTCCTGATAACATTTTACGGCAGCTTAATATTAGGCAAGCAGCATCATGTTCTGTATTTGGTAAAACTTCCCCTAAAAAATCAAATTCTACTGTTTCTAAACCATCTAAAAGACCAAAATATGATAATGAACATTCACTAAGCCCATCTAATAATCAGTTGGCTTGCCTATCTAATTCTAAAGCTTCTTCAGTGAAAAAGAAATCTAATCGAACTGTTAAAAATCATGTACGAACAAATCTTACTCTCAGAAGTCATTTAAAAAATGCTGCTTTAAAAGAAATAGACTCTTCAATTGATACAAATGTTAGTAAGCAATCATCTTCTAAAGGCCTTAAAATGTCAAATATGCTTAAATCTAATGATGAAGCTATAATTTGTTCTCCACTTAAAAGTGCACGCATTTCTTTAAGAAATTGTATTGATCCTTCAGGTTCATCTTCTGTTATACAGAAAAAACAGAAACTCTTAGATAAAGGAGAGAATGAAGGATGTCCATTATTTACCAAAGCTGAATCATCTTCTTTGCCAATAAATTATGTATTAAATTTAAAAGGAAATCCAGATATAGAAATTGATTGTCCAAATTTAATGTCTGATTATTCTTCTACATTTTATGACATAGCTGAAGAAGGAATACGTACAATTGATGCTTGTTTTAGAGAAGTTGGAGCTGAAGTTGTTGTTTCTACTTGTTTTGAAGATGATGATTTACCTCGATTAACTGCTATTAGAGATAATGTGTTAGACAAATGTTCACCTATTGATGATGGACCACCTGTTTTGGAACCATGTGTGTCTCTTCAAGACCATGTGCGCTTACAGAATATTGAATGTAAAGTGGCATCTGATTTTCCAGTTTCTGACAAATCAGATTCTGCTCTCAAATATAGGTATGACAAAAATATACATTGTTCCCCGAAGCATGAGAAAATAATTTTTACTCAGAACTCCTTACAAGAAAGTTTAATCAGTGATGAAGACCAAAATCCAGAACAAACTATTAATGGTCTTAAGAATGTGCATACGAATTCTGTAAGTAGCCATGTAGATAATTCAGTAGTTAAAGATACATGTAAAAAGATTTCAAATAAGTATTTAAAACTTTTACGTTCTAAATCTCGAACTTTGTCTGTTGAGAAAACTGAACCTATTAAAAAAGAGAAAAGTTCTTCCATTTCATCTATAACTAGGGCAGTTGACCCTAATATCACCATGAACAAAACCTTGTGCCAGGATAACAGTGTTGCATCAAATTCATCTACAATTTGTCATATCCCTTTTGACTCAAAAGAATTGAGTTTTAGAACTGGTGGTGAAAAGCCCCTAACTACTACAATTTCACAGACATCAAATAAAAGTGTATCCTATTCCAATTTTCCTAAAAGGATAGCCTTTAACCAGAGCACCTCCAATTCTTTTACAGTTTCAAATGACAAAAAATCATTCAGTCATATTAGTACAAGTACCAAAAATTTAAGAAATCAGTCAATAATTGTTGAAGAAAGTAGCACTAACTTTTTACATGTGAAACATGCTCGTCCTCCGCAAGCAATAAATTATGTGGAATTTAAAAGTGCAAGTAAGTTCCAACTATTTAAAGTATTTCATAATTTTAAATTTCCTTGGTGTTCTGTCGATCAAATTTTATTGTAAGAAATAATTCTTTAAATCAAATTTAACATCAAAAGTTTATTTAAATGTATTTTATTGTGTTAGAATGATATTGAAGTGAATTGCTAATCAATTCAACATAATTTTCTTTTGTATTTTCTCTTATTCTAATTTTCTTGTATTATTAAATAGGTTTAGACAGCTTAGTTGCGTATATAAAAAAAGAAAAGACGTGGGCTTTATAATTTCGATGCTAAACTAAAAATGATACATTTTCCCTTACCTCCCTTCAGCCTTTCTTGTATTAATTTTACAATACTATGTAGTTTGTAAATAAAAATGTAGTTAGCAAAAGAATGTGATAAAATAAATTCAGATTTTTTTTTTTTTTTTTTAGTTTTAAGTAATTTAAATTATACCATTTAAAATGTTTTTATACTTAAATATATTATATTCAATTATTCAAATTTATAATGTAAGAAGTGTATCATAATAAATCAGCAATTGGACATAATTTTTCTAATTAGAAGAAGCTATATGTATGTTATTTGATGGTGATTTAACGTTGTTGTTGTTATCTGTAATTTGTTTGTAAGGTTTGTACAGTACATTGTACAGTTTCAAGATATTAATCTCTATACTTCATTAATTTCTGTAATGTAAGGTTGGCAAATAGAGGAAATAAAATTCAAGGTTTATGTGGGACCTTTTAAAATAATTTTATCAAAAAGTGATTTTAAAAAAGAAATTTACATTGATACAATTATTTCCTGATCTATTTATATACAAGGTTATTCGAAAACAAGGATCCAATTTAATTAATTTGTATTTCATGAAATATTCATTGAATATGAACAGTTTACATACTGAAGGAAAGAGGAAGTTGCAAAGTTTTATTTTCCGCTTCTTGGGTGGTATTAGTTGAGTGTATGGCCACTATTATGGTGGTTACATAAATAACCACTATACTCTGTTTCACCCTAACTTGGCAGTATTGTAAAAGGCAGAAAATGTGACGCTCCGCGTTGGAAAAGAGTTCCCCATCAATTCCGACTTTAAAATAGTTAAAATGCTCAGAAATTTATCAAATAATATCATAAATTACAGAAATCCTTTTTTTATCAGTATGTATTTAAAATTATTCTCAAGTTAGAAGTGTTTATCTGTTAAGTATTTTGTAAATAAAGCGAACGAATAAAACGAAACGATTGACATAATGAATTCCACTTTGGCCAGAACCGATCTTCAAGGTCAAATATTTGGCGCGCTTTTCTTTTACGTCTCCGCCAACTCAGCTTCATTTAGTTCCCAACCATTATCATCTTTCGTACTTTCTTATTCTCGCTTTTTTACCAGCTGATATTTTTGATACTATTAATCACATTAGTAGTTATTAGTTTTGATTGTTGAATATTTATTCGATTCGTCATTTCTATTCACTTCTAAAATGTCTGAAAAAGAAAAAGTGTTATCACCTAATACGCTTTGTACATCTTTAAGACGAGTGAAATCAACAAAAAGTGCAACATGAAAACAGAAATAAAGGCATCCAGTCCTTTAAGTACCCCTGGAAAGAAGCAACCTGTCTCAGTAGGTAAACATTCAGGTCATCTTATGAAAAAGTAAATATGATGATGTAAAAATGATGATTTTACATTATCCTGTATCTGACGAAAAATCCATGCATTTATTCGTAGAAATGAGATCCCAGCAATAGATAAAGTTTTAAAAGATGTGAACGATGATACAGATATCTTTTCTAAAAACATTAACCGAACTAAGCTTTACAGAATATTGAAAGATTTAGGGTTTTCTTTTGAGAAACGATGAAACGAAATGAAATAACTTTAATGATTTATTAAAATAATGCATCAATAATATTGAAAAAAATAATGAAAATAAGGAAAAAATTAATTCTCTGGTTTAAAATGATAATATAATAAAGTTAATAAATATTTACTATTTGGCGAAAAATTTGCGAGATAAAGTTCCGCCAGCGATCTGCATTTTTAGTAACTTTATAGTTTAAAGTAACCCAGTTCCCCTCACAGCGACTGCGATTCGGCATGCCTAGAATATACACTACTGCCAAATTAGGGTGAAACAGAGTATAGAGTGTTTCTGCCAATATGCAAGCATTTCATTTTGATGTCAGTTGTGAGTAAGATAGCTACTATACAGTGTAAGGCTTTCTGTATTCCTGAATTGCAAGAAGCGAGTTGGCAGTTACAGTGTGTCTGACATTTTATCTTCAATTCGACATTGAACCACCAGATTATTATTTATTATGGAAGTGCAAGTTTTATGTTATTAATGTCCAATTATTTTAAATTAAACATAAAATAAATAATCATTGTAAATAAATAAGTTTGATACAGAAATAATTTTTTTCCCTTCTCAGACATTTTGTTAAATTAGAGAATTAAGATTTATCTGAAATCGGATATAATTATTATTCCTGGCAAACTAGCTGGTTGTCTGAGGCAACTAATTGTTAAATATAAATATATCCTTCCTTCTTTCATCACTCCTCTATTTTGGTAATATCATTACCTCCTTCCATATCTGAGAATCGAAAATATATGAAAAAAAAATTTGCAAAAATCATTCATTCCATCTTTTTTTTAAATTGATGCAAATAATTTTTTATGCGATAACAAAAAATTAGTAATAAGAACCACATTTCACACTTTTTTTTGTATGATACTAATGGGTAAGCATTCTGCCCATATGCAGATTTTTATTTATTATTATTAATGCAATTCTGTCATCACTGAATTTCTATTATTTTGACTCAATACCACCTTTAAGCTTAAAAAGTACATGCTATTATTGCCAATATTGTCTTTCAGTTTTTTTTTTTTTTTAATTCATAGATCAGCTTCCACCCCTTCCTTCTGTTAGTTAAATTCCGGTTCATTCTTGATAGAGATATCTAGGATAATTTGAGGAGATCCCACTAGAAGGAAATAGATTATCTCACTCTCCCAAGTACTTGCATGTGATTTTATGTTAACTTTGTTAATATAAAATTGCGTGATGTTACATCTTTCATGAGTTAAGCTATGATAATCAGTTCTGAGAAAAGCCTAACTAGATTAGAACATATTTTCTATTACATTATATATATTGATTAATATGTTTTCAAACATTGGGGAAATGTTTACAAAAATGCTTATCTGGAACTTAATGATTGATATTGATTTTTGTTTTATTTTGTGAGTATTAAATTTTTATTCTGTATTGATTTTAAACAACTAGAGTAGAATACTTTTTTTCACATACTATTAAGAATGTACTGTGCAATATATATGAAGGCAAAACTGAAGCTAAATCATTTTGTCTGTTTCCGAATATTGTCAAGGAAATTAAAAAAGAAAAGGAAAAGAACAAGAAAAAGTCAAGGGAAATTAAATAGTAGAAATATTTATCATTATTGATTATGGTAACTTTATGATTAATGTTTAATTAAATGATATAAAATTCTTAATATCATTATAAATATAAAAATTTATTCTAGTTTCTGTTTGTATTATTAATATATTGTATCTTTCTTCGTCTTCATCAAATGAAACTTTAGAATTCTTTTTACAGTAATTTTATTAGTGAAATTTTTAATGTCGAGGGCAAAGAAGTAATATTTACTTACGATTCATTATTTTATTTTATTTATTTATTTATTTTTGATGAAACTTCAAATTCAAAGATAAATTGGTTTAATTAATTTGATATTTTGAAAAATTTAAAGAGCTAAATGTTTGAATTGATTGTTCACATTATCAAATAATCATTATTAATTTCAGGAATCTTAGTTGTTTTACATTGTGAATTATTGAAAGTGTTTTAGAATATTCTTTTTAAATGTATTGATGAAAAAGATGTGTCATTTCTAAGAATAATAACTTTCAAGAAATAGAAATGTCATTTTTTAAAATGTTATTAAGAAAAAGAAAAAAAAAACTGATGCATTTTTTTTTTCGTTAATTTTAATTTCATATAGTTGCTTTTAATATCCATGCCTGTTGAAGCAAAAACTTTTTTGAACTTCTACTGTGTTAAGTATTTGTATTATCTTTTTAAAAAATCTTAGAACTAGGGTCTTGCTCCTATCTTGCTTGATAGGCCTGATGATAGAATTGTCTTTTATATTGGAAGATTGTGGGGTTGAGATCAGATTTCACTGAAGCTACATCGTGTGTGATAAGTCATGGGTATCGATATTAATATTACAAACTGCTGTTTTCAACATGATTGGTGTATTTTGCAGCTGGAATAGCAGCAAGTGAATAACTGTGTTCTCTGTTAGATCCAAGCTTTGCAAATGTTTATGGCAAATTTTGTAATGCTCTTGTACCTAAAACATCTTATATAAATTTTATAGCAAATTTTCAAAAGTATTTTTTTTATTTTTGCTAATTAAAGAATTATTATTTAATCATTTCAAATTGACGTGATTATTTCTATTGTTTTTCTACTCTTTATTTATAAAAGAGGAGGAAATATTTATATATTATAAAAAAATATTCATGAAAATAACTAATGAAGCTGAATGAAAATTTTATTAGAATTTTGTGCTTTTATTTATAGTTAGGATCAGAAAGTCACATGTTTTATTTTCATCATTATATTGCTAATTGCCATTAGCTAATTAAGATCTTTGTAACAGTGAAGTATGCTTTTCTTTGGTGATTGTCAACATTTAATATGTATTCAGTTGCAAACTGAATTTTCTAGGAAATATCATTGGTTTATCCAAAACGTTCTTTAACACTTTCTGATCTAAATTATAATTTGATCATAAAAGGTCTTCTCATGATTTAAAAAAAAATTTGAAAATTATTTTACCAAAAATTCCAAATTGTTTTTATTCATAACTCGGGAACTATTAATGAGTTAAGAATAACTATTTAATAATGAATTTTTGAAAATAGTGTATTTTAAAGGAACAAAAAGCTCTGCATAAGAAATTTTTTTAATAAAATTAAAAATTAAATAAAAACTTAATGAACTAAATCATCTGATTTGATAATTTAAGAAAATCATGGATGAGACATAGTGCTTAGAGCTGTACTTGAGAATTGTTTCTGAAATGTATATATTGTTTGTATCATATATAATTTTTTAAATTTAAATCTTAGTCCATAAAATCTGAGAAAATTATTAACAGCATAGTAAGTAATATTTTACCTCACGTGCTTAAAAATTGATCTCTAGAGATACTTGATTTAGTCTGTTACACCAAAATCAGTATCTCAGGTGATACTGGGACTCAAAATATAAAGCAAAATAAAAATCCTAAGTGTTCAAAAAGTTAAAAATTTTTTTTAATGGTATGGTTTTAATTTAATTTAATTAATTTAATTGGTTTTAATTTAATTGGTTTTAATTTTTAATGGTATGGTTTTAATTAATAACTTTGAGTTTAAGAAATTTATAATTTTTGTCTAAAATACTACTAATGTTGTAATATCTTGGCCGAGGCTGACCAAATAAGAGAGTAGCCTAAAAAAATAATACTTTTATTTACAGCCATATATATTTACAAGGGACAACGTGTACTCATCTAGGTTAATATTATTTGGACCCTAACACAGAAGCCTGAATCACACGGAGCTTCCAAAAAAACTAGAAACTTTTCCGAACTCTCCTTCGAAGCCCTTCTCTTCTTTTTCTCTGGGGGGGGGGGCGCATTTTATTTTCATCAGATATCCGCTTCCAGTTTCTCATTGAGATCCCTATCACCCAGTAGCTGCTCAGCAATGCTTCCTCAGTGGTCTAAATTTGACCGAAGGAGTGTCTGTTAAGGTACCATCTTAGTGGTCGAACACCTCCTGAGCACATGTCAATTACAAGCAATTCGCAGCTAACGCTGGCTGAATTGAACTTGGGTTTGACACTTAATGAAAGTAGTTGTTATTGATTGATTGGTTCTTGATGACTTGAGGATTCTTTTCATAAAGGAAAAAAAGTTTAGCATCTGGATGTTTCAACGTTCCTCTTCTTTGAAGACATGATGAAGGCATCTATTTGAAATGATGGGATGCACAGCTGTTTTCCCACACCTGGTTATAGTAATTATTGAACAGACATAATGACTCCTAATGAAAAGAATCCACATCTGAAAGTCCGTATGCATTTAAATATGTGTGGGAGCAGGAGACGTTGCATCTGGTCTGGATGCGCTTAACAATGTGAGGAAAAAGGGGAAACGTTACAATGTTTATTCAGAATGTTAAGTATTGTTTCCATTTTATCTGAAGTGAAAATATAATCTGTTAATTATTAGGAAATTTCAAAGAAGGGAAAAAATTCAAAAGGATAAGACTTTAATTTTAAATGAGAGCTAATGGGTGATATATGAAATTGGAAATTGTTTAAGAATTTGTGAATACATATTGATTTGTTAAGTATTAAAAAAAGGGGGGGAGGCGAAATAGGTTCAAATTAATCATAAGAGTGAAATGTAAACTGTCTTATAAATAGAATGCTGAGCATTAACAGATCCATTTTTCAAACATGGACTATGAATTCTATTAAGTTGTTTTCTCCAATTTTGGAAGATAAGAGAAAAGCATCCTGGAGGTATATTTGAAGGGCAATACCTCTGGAAATTAATATATTTCCCATTGCAAACTACTAAATTTTAAATAAAACATGGAAATAAAGATAGAAAAAAAATTCTAGCTGTATCATTTTTTTTGCATTATCTTTTGCTCTCTTTACCTTTCTTGTGCAAGTATCATAATAATTTAAATGCTGAAAGACAAAATTATTGTCTACCAAAAGTAGGTTCAAATATATGTTCTTTTGTGTACAGCATTTGTAATAGTCTAGTCATTAAAAAAAAAAGTGAATTTGTTTATTTTTAATGTAAATACTTAGATATTTATGATTATTTAGCTACAGGAAACGAAAAAAAGCCAGTGAAAGAAGAAATTCCAAGGCTACTTGGTGCTACTTTCACTTGCCATTATAAGACAATAAAAGTGTATCACCTGAGCGGTTGTCTGCAAGTACAGTTGAAACTAAATAGAGGATGTTCTATATTCCTTACTGTAGAGGTAAAATTTCATTCTTTATACTTCGTAAGATTTTAATATTTTAACCTAAATGGCATTTTTATTTTATTATATCACATGGTGGAAATTTTTTTTTATTCATAAAATGTTTCTAAAACTTTTAATAAGACAAAACATTTTTCTCATGGAAGCTTAGTATTAGTAGAAATTGAATTTGATTTGTGTTTGATATTTAAATTAATGAATTATTATGATTGATTTTTAAAATTTATTTTAATAAATTAATTTGCCATTATATTTTCCTTAATAGAAAATGATCCATTTTTCTCTTTTTTTACTTGCAATTTATTTTAATAATTTTAAAATATGAAATAGAATATGCGAGACAAAAGATAAGTGATCTTCATGTCATGATCAGTATAATATATAGGGTGTCCTATAAATACCATTCAAACCTTGCAGAGCAAAATTCTTCGTTTTGGAGTACATAAAAAATGCCCAAGGAACTATATCTGTACAACACGTAGTTTTTGAGAAAAGTATAAAGAACAAAGTATGATGTCACATCCGGTGCAAGGGGGAAACACTGTAGTGGACACATCAGCAGCACTATTTGCATATTTTTCCTGATGATGATATTCAAAATTTTCGGCGATTATATCATATCATGCATGTGTCGATTTCGATACACAACTGTGCAAGGTCTAAAATTAAATGACTCTCAGAAACCCATGGATTTTTGTGAATGGCTGTTCTGCAATATAATACAGATTGTGCTTTCATTGCTCATACCTTATGGACTAATGAATCATGTTTCACTTGTGACGTGGTATGCAACTGTCACACAAACCATATGTAGTCCCAGTTCAATCCTCATTCAATCTGCCCACAGAAACATCAGGAGCGCTGGTCTGTAAATGTGTGGACTGGCATACTCAGAGAGCACCATCTTTGACCATATCTGTTGCCTGAATGGGTCTCGGGACATTCCTACTTGATATTTCTCTATGATATGTTACCTGATTTTCTTGATGACATACCCTTAGATGCAATATAAGGCTTGGGTTCTAACATGATAGTGCTCCAATGCTTTCTGTGCTCCTGTTCGTTACTATAGGCATCCATTATAAGGTGCTCTCAAGCCTGCCTTAATATGGACTGTGGGCACTTTGAATATTTGCTTTGGTATTTTGCAAATAGTGCTGTTGATGTGTCAAATAAAGTTAAAGTTTTTCTTGCACTGGATGTGACATCGTACTTTGTTTTCGTATTTTTCTGGAAAACTTAGGTACAGTTCTTTGGGCAATTTTTATGTACTCCCAACAAGGAATCTGGCTGTGCAAAGTTTGGGTGGTATTTGTGGGACACCCTGCATATTCTAAAGAATTGTGATTTTCCTTATTCCTGGCCATATATGGATAATACTTTGGAGCTTTTATTTATTTTTTATTTGTAATTTTAAAATTGTTTTTATAAATTCTGTTTAAAAAATTTATAAAGCAAAACCTTTTTCAGCTTCCAAATTACAATAAAATTTGATATTAGTAATTCTAATTTCTTGTGTGCATACTGACAATCAGAGTTGTACGCATTTCAAAGTTCTCACTGTTCATCAGATTAATTTTGTAATGATTTTGAATCTTTTCCAATTCTGTGATGACTTGAGGTGCATGATAGTGCTTCATTTTGATATGAACAAGGAGTAACTAACAATAGGAACATATTAACAAACAGCAAATTAAATGGAGAATAGAAAATAATAATCAGATTTGTTTATTATTTGTATTGCTATTCAAAAAATATTTGTATGTTTATGTGCAGAATTGTATAATCAGTTGATGAGCATTCTGAACTGAGAGGTTTAATATATTTCAATTCTTTTTTTTAATTACATTTTCTTTCTTCTTCACTATCTCAGCCAAAATTCCCAAAGCAACTTTCTTCTTTTTTATTATTATTTAACATTGATAGAAACTATCCAAATTTTATTTCTAATAAAAGATATTGGAAAGGAAACAATAATTGCTAATGTTAGTAAATCAAATAAATCGATTTATGCAAGTCATTATTACTTATAGATTGGCAGATAAGTTTAATTTCTTTGCAAAATTAATTATTTAATTGCAGAAGTGCTTACATGTATTATAGGTTTAGCTTATTATTTACATGTATTATTCAGATTTAGTTAAAGTTTTTTTTATCAATGTAATTTTTAACAATTTTAATGTATTACTGCAATTTTTTTGACTCAAGCTTTTAAACATTTTAGTTATTATAAAAATTTCAATTAATTATATACAACCATTTCACATACATGTTGATGTTTTTATTGATATTTCATGTACTGACTGCTTTTCCCCCATTTTCAGACATTAGCGGAATTAAAAGATGCATTGCAAAAAACGAGTCAAGACCCAAATTGTCGTATTTTTATTTTAAATGGTGTTGGTGATTCCTTCTGCTTAGGTCTTGATTTACTACCTCTTTTAGGACCCCAGAAGGTTAAAGCATCAACTGAGATTGCAGTGGCAGTGAAGTAAGATTTATATTTAAAAATATGAAAAATTATTACCCTTCTTGCTATTTGGAAGTGTAATAAAGGTTATGAACTGCAAAATATTTTTATTTTATAAGTACTAATTAATCTGAACTAATTATTTGTTGTTTGTTTGTGAGTACTTTGAATAAATAGGCAAATAGAAAACTTAGCAACAAATTTATTGCACATTCGTTCAAGTTACTCTGCTCAGTAACTCCTTCTCCTCCAAGAGCAAACATTCGAATGACATCACTCTTTTAATTACACTCGCACTAGTTGTCTAGCGCCATCTATAAAGGTTTATTTCCTAACGCTTCAGAATCCAATCACTACAAAATTTTAAAAAATTTCAAATCAATGAGGAATATTTATGAAAGTTTCATACAGGTATTAAATTTTTGAGAAATTCTCAGATCAAATAAATAAGGGAAAAAGTACCTCTAAAATTTTTTTTAATGGCATTAATTAGCAGATTTTAAAGAAAGGAGAGACATTAATAATTACATGTATGAAATACTAAGTGTGAAAACAAGGAGAGCAATTTACTAAAAGGGAAAATTTATTTTGTGTCCATAGAGAAATATAAATAAGTTCAATGTAAGTTCTTGACCTTTGAATTAGGAGCAAGGGAAGTGAGCTACAAGTAAGAAACTGTTATGGCCATAAAAATGTTTCGGTTTTTCATTCATAAAATATATGCATTTATCACCAGTTTAGTTGTAGTCAATGACGCAGGTTAATGGGGAAAAGATTTATGTTTTTATGAAAACATAATTTATGAATTTTTGGAAGAAAACATAAATGAATTTTTGGAACAAATAAATGATTACTCATAAATCCTCAAGAATCTTACTCTGACAGAAGAAAATAATTTACATCTGTATTTAAAATTGTTGCAATTTTAGAAAGGATTTTAAAAGGCTGTTTTAAATAACTAAACAATTAATTCCTTGTTTTGCTAAATCTATATGTTTTTCCTGCAAAAAGAATCAACTTTTTTATTAATCACCTATCAAAACTTTTAAGTATTTTTTAGTCCTGACTCATCAAATTATTTCAATTTTGAGAAGAATTAAATAACTAGTCAGAATTTTTAGTGCAGGGGTTAAACATATTATTTATATACATATATTTCTTATAATAATAAATAATTCTGATGACAATATCATTCATTATAAATGAATATTATTGCAAATTTAGAATTGTAAGTTGCATTTTATGTTGCATAATCCTTTGTTAAATGTATGAAGTTCTAAGTTCTTAAGAATTACTAAGTTCAAAGAATTACTAAGTTCTGATATCAAAATTGTAAATCTTTTTTTGTGAAACAAGAGCTCTATATATATTGAAACCCAAATACTGAAATTATTTTATCAAAGTTGCTTATCCTTTTTATTGCTTTCAGAGATGAGATCTAATTAATGTCATTGTTAAATTTGCTAATATCTTTGCCCTGACTTCATTTCAAGAGTTTTTATTTTAATCCTCTTTAGTACTAAAATACTCTCCCCCATCCGCCCCCTCCTTGCAGTTGAGACAAGATAATGTATATTAGCTTAAAAGAGAAGTGATATTTATAGAAAATTTCATACAAATCCTATTGTAAATAATTCAGGTACATCATTTACATTTTATCGTATCATTGGTTTTTATTACTGTGGTCCACAATACTCATTTCTAAAATTTCTATGAAGAAAATGATTTTCAACATCATTCAAAATATTAAAATAAATTTGATGATAATTCGCTTTTTCTCTCTTCCTGAACTTCAGAAACATTCATAATGGCAAGATGAAGTGAGATTTATTTACTGCAAGCATGTGTGACTTTTTTTTCATCACATTCGTAATTGATTAAGAAAATATAAATACTGATAAGAAGTTGTATTCACTCTTAAGATTTGTACTGCCACATTCTTTTTATCTTATCTCTTTATTCTCCATTCACAAGTAGTGCACATTTATATATAATAATAATAATAATACTAATAATAATAAAAAGAGTAAACAATTCATCTTTAAAAGTTTTCAAGAAAATGGACAGGGAGAGGGGGATTTGAACATACAGATAGACCGTTTCTGGACAAATTATTCATTAAAGCTATTTAACTTGCTTTTGAATGCATATATTTGATCATTTTTTTTATTCTTCCCACCCCTCATTTTAAATAATTAATTTCATATCCTAATTTTATTTTTAAAAAATCTGTTGCATATATCCTATTTATGCATTTATTTTTTTAATTTACTGGCATAAGCTATTCTGAGTAAGAATATTCTTGTTGCCTTATAGAATTTTCTATTTTTAAAGATACAAATTCTTACTTGCCTTCTTATATTTATTTTTTAATGTTAAGTCAATTGTTGAAATTCATATATAATCATTATTTCATGATAAAAGATAGATCCATTCTTAAATTATTATTATTTTTTTCTATTTGATATTTTTTGTATATAAGCCTTTTAGCATTTTTCAAATTTATTAAAAGACTTAATATCTGATTGCTGTTTTAAGTATTTTTCTTGCTTGTTATTACAAAAGTTTCTTAGTTTATAAAAATGTTATAAATTATGAAAACTGTTTATAAAAATGTTAGAAATTGTTCCAAATGGTAATAAAAAAAATCAATTGTGTTACTAGAATAGAAAACATAGAACATGTGATATAAAATGGAGGGCAGAAAAGATATACAAGCTGCATTGTATTTATTTAGACGATTAAGACATGCATTCCAAAAAATTACATTTAAGTAAATGGCAATTAAAATTAAAGTAATTAGCAATGAATTGATGTATTTCAAATTGATGAAAAATCATGTTATTTGAAGTATGGGAACCACATTACCATTGAATTACAAAATGCAGTTATAGCCCTGTAATTTTGGCTTCTTTTTTTTTTTTTCAGAAAAAAAAAATTACTTTTTACAAAAGCGTTATTTATGTTATTTAAGAGAAATCTTGAAAGTATCCAACATTCTACTATAGAAAATTTTTCAGGTTTGGGGAGAAGTGGGGAAAATGGCATCTAACCAAGCTAGGCATAGGTCAAATAAAAAATTTTTTTTGATTGAGATCTTATTTCTGTAATCACTTCCAAAACGACTGTTCCAAGTTTTCCCTGCCCGTGAATGTGAATTTAGACTGTAGTTAAAAAAAGAAAGTAAAGTTAAGATTTTTTTTTTCAGTTTTTCATAAATTATTTGGAAGCGCAACACCTTGAAATCTAAAAATGACTTATATAAAATATGTGTAAAATAAAAATTAACATTAGATATTTTTTGCAGAAATACAAGTTTTGGTTCTTTTTTATGTTAATTCTAATTTTCCTTATTTTGTTTAAACTCGTATTTCATCTGAAAGATGAATTTTTCTCATTAAAAGTTTTTTAATTCACTTTTACAAATATTTTCTTTTTAGAGAATTTATGGAAGTATTATCCAGTTATAAAAAGGCTTTTGTAGCAGTTGCAAATGGATCTGCTTTTGGGTTAGGCATGACAATCTTAAATCATGCTGATGTATGCATTGCAAGTGATACTGCTAAATTCTGCTTGCCACAAACAAATCTAGGTTACTTTCCTGAAGGTGGGGCTACTCTTACCTTACCACAAGCTGTGGGTTCTACTGTGGTTAGTTATTATTTTTTTTTTTTTTTTAGTATTGTAATATGCAAAATTTTGTCTAGAAGCATCTTTTATCTAATCTAAAATAAAGTGAACTAAATATTAGTTTCCTTTCTGATGTTTATATTTTAAATCTGCACCTTTTATTTTGTAAAATTGTATTTTCAGAGCTGATAAAAATGGCTTTTTGCTTAAATTGTAAAATATATTCATAAAATAGTATTTAATACAGAATTAAAATCTTTATTGGTTAATCATGCATTCCCCCCCCCTTTCCCTTCCATAAATATTATATAATCCTGCCTAAAATGAAAAATTGATTCTTATTTATTTATTTAGAAGTGTAAATGCCTGTATTTGGTTTTGACTTTTTATGAACATTTAAATTTATTTTATAATGAGTGTGCTTAGATTATATTTTACTGCAACTGTAATGATTAGTCTTTAATTCCGATGTTTGTATTAAATTTCTAAAAAATTTTATGCTTAGTAAAAATTACAGAATTTCTAACAAATTTATCTATTTTTTTAGGCTATTTAATGTTTAAAAGTTAAGTGGTCATTTATGAGTGACAGAATTTTGTTTTAATATTAGATGCGTTGTAATATAATTTAATACTATTTTTTCAAAACATGCATTTTTGAAAAAATCATATGCATCTTTAAACATACATGCGTATTGTATGCCTCACATACACATATGAAATTATTGTGCATTTTTTCCTTATTCCTCACTTCCCTTTTTTATTGTATTTATAAGATGCTTAATATTTTTTTCTCTATTGCTATTATATTTCCTTATTTTTGTGATAAATATATCGAATTCAGGTTGTACTAATTGTATGAATGGTGATTGTAAATAGGATTTGTAGGTGGGTTGTAGTAGCTTGGTTCATGCTCACTTTCTTGGGATCAAATATCCTAACACTGTTATAGTTAGAAAAGTAGTGTGTTGTCTCAGTTATGTATTAATTTTTTTTTTTACTACAAAATTATGCAGTCCATCCCAAAATAGCCCTTTTAGAATTTTTAAATGAGATTTATTCTATTTTTTTTATAATCAAAGTTTTTATAAAACTACAAGTTACATGTATTTTTCAACATGCTTTTTGGTCTTTGTTTGAAATGTTTTAATTTATTTCTTGTTATTCAATATCTTTTATGTTTTAATTTGGTAAAATTTTTATTAACATTGTTTTTAGTTGAATATACTTGGAACCAAAGTTTAATATATTAATTTTTATTTATTTTAGGCTATGGATCTGATTTTAAGAGGACGTACTATAACAGCCCATGAAGCAAAAAACATTGGCCTAGTGTCTGAAGTTATGGAAGCAAAATATCTTCCTTATAATCTTGTCTCACGGGTGAAAACATTAGCTAAAAATTCCACAACAGTTAGTATATGCATTTGATTAAAGATAGCAATTAGTAGCTTACATACTGGTGATTCAAATGATTAGACATTAAATGTTTTTTAAGACACTTAATTGAAAACCTATTATTTCTGTCTCCCTTATGTATTTTCTTACCATGTGTTCAAGTTATAAATAAATGAAATCATGTTATAATCTAAAGATAATATCAAAAACAACTGTCTTGAGAATTAAATCTTAATAGATATAAATTTCAAAACAGCTTTCAGTGTGTGCTTGGAAATTGCATGCATTAAACTATTTATAGGTATTAATAGTTATCAAGTTGATTTTTCTTTGTGCACTTGCATTATGCATTTGATCCAACATGTTACAGTTAGTTTTAATAAAAAACTGAAATATCATAAGCAGAGTTATTAAAATTTTTATTATCGATAAGCTATAATGCTGGAAATTCTCATAATATTTGTCAACAAATTCATAAAATTAGCAGTAGAAAAAACAAATAAAAATTACACTGCTTGACAATTGCTAAGGAACAAGTGATTTATGCAAAATTATGTCTCAGACAGCTGACCAATAAAAGTAAATTCAAGTTGAGAGTGCATGGTATCAGGGGTGTTTGTGCTCCGGGGAAACCCCGGAATTCCGGGGATTTTGAACTTCGATACCCGGAAATTCCGGGGATCGTCGTTCAAAAGGAAGTAGGAATAATAATGAATTATTTATTTTGATCTGGGTAATTTTGTTTGCTTTGAAAGCAGAAAACGCAAGGTCAGTGTGTGTGGTGAAAACTTTTCCTTTCTTTCTCCAAAGGCAGTGATAATGCGTGAAAAGGGGGAAAAAAACTTCTTTTTTGTTCTTTCCTTATTGCGAGTTATGACTCATTCCCTCGGTTCTCGGACATTCTCTTCTGGATTCTTTTCGGCAAGTAGGCGCGGCAGAAAAAAAAGAGAGACTTCGTTCGACCAGATGTGCGATCACGTGACTCTAGGTTCGAAGGTCTTATCTCTCCTGGCGTGGCGCCAATAAGTAGAGAAGTGGGATTTTTCGCCGTATTAGCTATTGTCATTGATCGCTTTGCAACTTTTTTTTCTCCCCTGTGTAAAATTTTCGTTTCATTTATTGATGCACATGTAAATTTTTCGTTTCGTTTATTGAAATATTTTTTTATTTATGTACGCAAGAGAATTTCACTATGAAATTTCTCGATATAAATAGTGATATTATACAATTAGAAGAAGGTGTCCAGAATGCATTTAGGTGGAATTGGATTGAACGGAGAGATGGTAATGGGGATACCATCGGCACATGGTGCAAGAAAATAAATGTTGCTGGACAAGCATATTGTGTTTTTTGTAACTCACTGCTGAAGTATGGTGAGGAAGGATTCAAGGCTTTCACAAATCATTCTAAAACTGTGACGCACATAAAATATTCAAAGTGCATTAGACATTCAATGACTTTAAGTAATTATGCTAATTTAAAAAATACTGATGACTTACTGGAGACTGATGCTCGGCCATTCGATATAGTGACAAGAAAAGCACGCCAAGAGGTATTAATAACTTCGTTTATCGCCGAGAATTCTCTTTCTTTCAATGTAGCTCCCAATTTAATTGAACTCTGCAAACAGTTGAGCCGCGATCAGACGGCACGAAACTCGTTGGAAATGTCCAGGACTACTGCATGTTATAAGATGAAATATGGGCCCTCAAAAACTATTAAGGAAAATATCATTAAAACTTTAAAGGAGACTCCATTTTCTCTAAATTTGGATGAAAGTACTAGCAATGCTCAAGAAAGTATACTGGCAATATTGGTGCAGTTTTATGACAACAATCAAAATGAAGTTGTAGTTCATCATTTTGCATCTCTCAAGATGGAATCTTGCAATTCAGAAGCTGTTTTTAAAGCAGTTGTTAATACTATTGAAGATAATAATATTCCATGGGCAAACTTAATTAGTGTATTAATGGACTCATGTAACACCATGCGTGGAAAAAAAAAGGGTGTTGAAACCAGACTACGATCAAACAAAGCACCCCACTTATTAGATATTGATGGTGACACATGTCACACAGCTAATAACTGTGCAAAAAAAATTTGCTTCATGTTTTGATAGATACTTAGAAGATTTGTTTGATGACATCTATTTTGATATGAAAAGCTGCAGTAAAAGAGAAAATTTTTTCAAAATCTGTTAATCCCTTGCCATTAAAAAACTTAAGCCCTTGAAGAGACCAGACCATAGGTGGGTGTACATTTTATGTGTTTTAGAAAGAATCAAAGATCTGTGGGATGCTCTTATTGCATTTTATTTTCACTACTTGGATAAAACTGATAAAGGGGATTATTTTTCTTATGTTGAAACTGTATACAATAAAAGAAATATTTCTGCAGCTCAGAAAAAAATTGTTGAAGGGGTGTATTCTTGCTTGCATTCCCAACAACTCGCAAAGGATGCTTTAGCTCGGAAAAAAAGAATACTAAATGGGTTATTTCTTATGCAAAACAAAACTTTATTGCATATGGCATTATATTCAGCAGTATTACCAGAGTTCAACACATATATTAAATTATTTGAAACAAAAAAACCAATGCTTCATTTAATACATTCCAGTATTTATAAATTGATGGCAAAATTTTTCTCTTTTTTTATGAAGCCAGAAAATATAGAGTGCACATCTTATAATGATTTATTAAAGGTTGATGTCACAAATCCAGAATTCCATCTACCTAGCAAAGTAATATTAACTGGTGCAGAAGCTTCCACTCTCCTGAAGAAATTATCAAAAAATCATCCAATAGCAAAAGAATTCCAAATTTCTCTGATGAAAGCTTATACTAATACAGCACAGCATATGAAACAGAAATTACCCCTTAAAAATTCATATCTAATTAGTTTTACAGCATTAGATCCAGAGCTAAGAGGTAAAACCAATACAATATTAGCTTTTGAAAAATTATCATCTTTTATGTCCCATATTTTTAGTGATAATGAAAAGTCAAAAGTAGAAGCTGAAATAAGGTTATACCAGAGTGATATTGATATCACCAAAGAAATGCTCTACACATCTGATGAAAGTGGAAATCAAGTCAAGTGTACAATTGATAAATATTGGTCTAAAGTTTTTAATTTAAAAGATGATTTCACAAATGATTATAAGTATCCTACATTGGCTAAATTGGTCAAAGCCTGCCTTAGCTGCTTCCATGGCCCATTAGTGGAAAGTGCATTCAACTTAATGGATACACTTGTCACTGACTATAGAACCTCTCTTAAGATTGATTCCCTAGATGCAGTGCAGACTATTAAATATGATTTAATGGCTTCTAAAGAAACTTCATGTGAAAAATATGGCTCAAAAAATCCAATGACTGATCCAATTCACAAAGATCTCTTACTGAATATGAACAGAAGGAAAACATATCAAGAGGACTTAAAAACATGTATTTCAGATGAGTCACCTATAAAAGTCTCTGAAAAACCTTCTACATTAGCAGAAAAGCAAACTGCTTGTACCTCTGCATGTGCAGTTCTCGAGAAAATTTCTTCAACTGTAAATGAGGAAAATAAAAGTCAACCGTCCTGCAATTATGAAGTTCACCACAAAAGAAAGACAAGCCCACAAACATCAGAAAATAAAAAAAAGCAGCAGAAATTAGATAATTTTTTTTAAAGAATTAATTCAGGTAATTTAAAATATTTACATAAAATGTAGTAATTTATATGTTTGAAAATTTATGGTTATTAATTTTGCAAAAAAAGTAATTCATTGAACTTTTATAATTAGGTCATTCAATACTTCATAGTTGTAATTTTTCATTTCTCTCCCCCCCCCCTTCTCGAAACTCCAAAATGTCGGTAGTAAGTCCGTAAAAGTTTCAGGGGATTTTTTGGGGTCCCACAAACACCCCTGTGGTATACCAGTACCCGTTATCTGTATAAAAGACATTACATACACGCTCATGATTCATACGAAAATTCATGCTATTTGATGTTTGACCCAAAGTATGGCAGGATGTTATAGAAAACTGTTTGAACAGAACTCTGAAATTCTGTTTGGTTCTTGCAATAATTAAGAGCAAAATGTCAGCAAGACATCATTTGAGTGCCTGCAATCGTGGACGAGCAGTTGGACGACTGGAAGCAGGTGAAAGTGTCACCACTGTAGCTGTTGCAATGGTTGTATCAAAGAGTGTCATCTCGCGGTTAAAGAAGGCCGCTGAAGGTGGAAATACTTTGCAAAAGCGCGCCGGGGGTCGTGGTAGATACACCACACCTTTAGAGGATCGCTATGTAGCAGTCGTGGCAAAAGGAACAGAAATTTATCTCCTGGCCAGATAGCTGCAAACCTTGCAACCGCTACTGATATGCATGTTTCTATAAGAACCATCTGACGGCGATTAAATCAAGTTGGTTTGTATGCACGCAAGCCTGCTCGTTGCATCCCACTTCAAACACGCCATCGTGGCAAGAGATTACGCCGTTGTAAGGAACATTGGCTTTAATATTCAAACTTGATTTAAAGTGATGTTCTCAGACGAATCTCATTTCAGTGTGACAAGTGATTCTGGCCACCATTTACTGTGGCGAGTGCGTGGAAGGAACACGTTATGCACAACAATTTGTTAGTGAACGTGATCGGTACAGCCCAGGCGTGATGATGTGGGCAGGCATCATGCACAATGGCAGAACACTGCTTCACATCTTTAGGCTAGGAATAGTTACATCACATCGGTATTGCAGAGAGGTTATTCTGGATCATGTCCGTCTTTATAGGGGTGCAGTAGGTCCAGACTTTTCGTTTATGCACGTTAATGCGTGGCCACACAGAAGCGTTGAGGTATCGGACACACTGCAAAGTGAAAATATTGACTGTATGCAATCACCTGCTTATTCTCCCGACCTAAATCCCATTGAACATGCCTGGGATGCTCTTGGCAGACGTGTTTCACAAAGAACCATCCCTCCCCGAGCAGTGCAAGAGTTCAAAATCGCCTTGAGATAGGAGTGGTACAATATCCCCCAAGAACTCCTCGATAGTTTAGTGGAGAGCATGAAAAACTGATGCAAAATGTGCATCACTGTCCATGGTCATCACACATCTTATTAAGGTACTCATGTCTGCATCATTCTGACCTGAAGATCAATTCTTGTAGGGCTGTTTGGAAATCATCCAAGGAGCATCTTTTTTATTTTTAAGTTTTTAATTCTTTGATGTGTCGATATCTGCAACATTTTCCACTATAGTAAATGCACATCCTCCTTACTAAATATGTACTTAGTTTCATTTCTTCAATCATTGTCTATACTTAATTATTCCGAAAAATGTAACTGTTCCTTAGCAATTGTCAAGCAGTGTATAATGGAATATGATCTGATAGATAATATTTAGTTTTTAAATATTATGTTAATATATGTATTATGCATATCAAATACTCAGATTTTTCTATTAAAGAAATAAATAAAAACAATTTCTCCTGAAATTTAGCAGTAATAATTGTTTTTATTTGGAACATATTTTTTAAAAAATAAAATTTTGGACTATGTACTGCTTACCTTCACTAAATAGACATGTTCTGGTTGTTCACTTTTGTCAAAAAAATTTCTTAAATATCCTAGAAATTGCACTAAGCAATTTTATCTGAATTGAATTTTTTAGAAACATTTAACTGACTAAATATCATTTTCAATATTGTGTCTTGATGTTAGCAAATTTCTGAATTTGTTGTTGAGATATATGATGAAATGATTTCATAACAGCTTTTTAATGAAATCATTATAAGATACTTGTAGGATTTTTTTAAAGTAATTATTGAATATTATGTAATTAGGAAATTAACAAAAGGAATAATTTTATGATCATATATAAATTTACAACTTTAAGTCACTCAAGATTTTATATAATTGTTAATTATATAGTAAAAAAGTTTATATATTTTGCAGGTATATAGTAGTAAATTATTAATCATTAATTGGAATATTAAACTGGGAAAATGACAAATATATATAATTAATCTTCCCAAATGGAACTGTCTTGGTAATTGTGAAACTACTTAAGAAAATGTCTTTGACCATTTGTTTGATAAGTTTCGGGATTGTCAGGTTTGATTAATAACTATTATTTATTTAAATGTCGATACTTTTCTATATAATATAATACGTAGAATAATATTTTATATATTTACAGTTTTATTTCAACTGTCTTGTATCCTATAATTTCAAAAATATATTCAGAATTAAAAGGGTGAATGATAGTGGTACGGATTTTCCTCACCGCCGTGTTCTTTTTGATAGTGGGTGTATGGTGAAGAGAACACAATCAGCAGACCTCAGTAGAACACAACAACTTTTATTTACACGAAGAGACAAACACAAAGAAGACGAATACACAGACGACAGATATTTGCAGCAGAGGCGAACACAGGACAGTTCATAGTAGCACACTACAGACGATAGTAGCCCACAAGTAGTAATCGTCCACAGCACTCGAAGCGACCAGACAGAATCCAGCAGGAGAGGGGATTCTTGGAGCTTCGAACTACGGTCTCTCCAACGGCTGAACTTCTCACTGTCTTTTCTCTCTTTAGCTGCAGACTCGCTACTTCTCACAACGGGCTATACACACAATATACAACGCTGTCTCCACAGTAGACAACAGGACTCGATACTCTCAGCTCAGCTCAGCACTCGTTCCACACAACGTTGGCACTCCGCTGTTGTTTGCTATCCTCTGGAAGACTTGTTACTTGTCAGCGACTCCGACTATAATTTACGACGACGACGTGAGAGTGCCGGCCTTTTATAGTTCCTGGGGAACGGGCTTAGAATCTTCTAGACCAATCGGGCGTATCTCAGTTCCTAATGGACGGTTCGACAAAATTCTCGTTGTTTCGAGTATTCATTTTGTCGCCAAATGATCGCCAAGATCTTAGATCACTGGCTCGGCATCCGGCAGCATCCAATACGGATGACTGTAAATCAGTCTTTCTTATGATGACACTATTCGTGCTGGAAAGCAAAATTACATGTTCGTAACAATAGTCTGGACAGTCTGTGATTTGATGGCTCAGTAATCTAATTCTTTGTATTTGCACTTCGCAAAACATTACATTTGTATGGATTTGCTCATAAGTGTGATATTTTCAAGTACATTCCTGAGTAATATAAAGAGTTTGTCTTTATGGATTAAAATTAAAGATGAAACAAGATTAAATGTAGAAAATTAGAATTTTAGAAGTAATGTTTACCAATAGTAAAGTGACTCTCTGCTCTCAGCCAAGAATTACAGTGTTCTTGTTGGTGAATCTTGGATTAGAAATTTTATCTGAAAAACTATGGCACATGTATGTGCCTCTCACATACCAAATCAATTAACTCCAAAAACCAGCAAGTGAAAAAAAAAAATGATACATGATAATTTATTTAAAAACATTATATTTAAAATATAAATTTGGATTAACATTGTAGATGGCACTCAGTTTATTTTACAGATTTCAAAATATTTAAAATAAAATATCTTAGGATTATAATAATAATTATTGTTTTGTCATGATTGAGGGAATTAATCAATTTAGTTAGTGAAAAAAAGTTATAACAAATTTAATCTTTAATATTTTATATAGTGTGTGTATATAAAAAAAATATTTTTGTTTCAGATTGAAAAATTATTATTGTTTTGAGAAATCTCTAAATTTCAAACCTTCCCAATTCCACAAATTTCATTTTTGGAACTATGTATGTCTATCATGTTTGTGAACGTGACAATTACGCTAACTTTCATCGTCTAGCATTTTCGACTAGATTGATGAAATTCGGTATACTGTCTTGGTATAGTTTGGCATATACACTAAATTGCAGATTCCTGTCAAATTTTGGAAAATTCTTCATCAGGAAGTCTGACTGTACAGAAACATAAAAATTATAAAATTTCAAGAGCTAGATACGTACAATTTTGTGCACAGGTTTAACGTCTGCAGTGTAGATGTATCTGGTAGTTGATCCTTTGTTAGTAAGTACTTTTACATACATGATAATTCAAAAATGCAATGACTTAGATAAGTGAAATTTAATACACTATTTACGCATTTGAAATGTAGATCTATATGAAGCTGAAACTTTCAAACAATTGATTGTCTGCTGTCTTTACTTTTGCATGTATGTGAAACATAAAATGCACCTCTTAAAATAATAATAACTGAGTGCTCATGATATTCAAAACTTCTCCAAAGTTCACAGTTTTGTCAAGGGAAGGAGAATGCTTTTGTTGAGCAGTATGTAAAACATTTTTGTGGAGAATACTCCTTCTAGTTTATTGATGATAAAGTTCATTATTTTCTATTTTTGATAAAGATATTGCAACAATAATTGTTATTTGTTTGAACTGACTATTCATCTATGTAAATTATGTTTGCTTATGTTTTTTAGTTCACGCAAAATTGTAATGTATAAAACTGTTGCTCTAATCCATTATAAGTCTATTAGTATGCATGAATTAATATTAAACTTCGTTTTCTGCTTGTGCTTATGGTTCTTTTTATCCTTTTCATTTTATAGGGAATGGAAACTGCAAAAGCAATGTCGAAAATGCGACTTCATGTGGAGCTTCTTATGGTTCTGGAAAATGAAGTGAAATTACTTCCCAAAATGTGGCTCTCTCGGTCATGTCAGGAAGCTATACAGAATGCTTCACATACATGGCTCTTGGCAGAGTGATCATTTTTTTAAAAATAAATCAGTGTGTATCTTGTACATGAAAGTGAAATTATATTTTTAACTATCTGGTCCTTTATTATTAAAGTTTGTATATATTGAGGACTCGTAATTATGTGCATGAGATTGAAGATTTTAATTGCATGATTAGAATCATGATAAACATTGAGATAATAATTGCTGTTTAACAATTTCATCAATTTATTTTTGCAAAAAGAAAAAAACATAACAGGTGAAGCATTTTTAATCTGATAGATTATAGTTACTCAAATCTGCAATGACATTTGTGAGCTTGTACACCATTTGTTTTGAAATGGTGTCTTAATTATTTTATTTTTCAAATTACAGTTTCAGTAGTTCCTCAATGATTTGAAATGTTACTAAACTGGGACTGTTTTAATTTTTAATAATACCTTTGGTCTTACATAGTTGTAAATATTTGAATAATTATGGCTGTGAATTAAATTGTCGTTTTTATTTTAAGGACATTCATTTTAAAACTTAACAGATTTACATATTTCATTTCATACAGTGTCATCTTTCCATCACTTTATATTGGGCTGTTATTGAAGGTGTTCCCCCCTCCCCCCCTTCAAATGTGTAAAGCAGGTCTAAGGAGTAATAAATCAGTGCATCATCAGATTTTTTTTTATATATAAAGTAACTACAAAAGCTCTCTGTATTTAATAAATTGTGTTATTCAAAAGAATTGGGAATGTTAAAAAAAAAAAAAAAAGTTATCACAACTGCATGAACAACATGTAAAAAGTATGTTTGGAAATACTTTCGAGTTGTAAAGATCATTTCTTTAAAATTTGTTCTCTTGTACCTGTGCATCTATCAGTGCTTTTAATAATCGAAATGCTAATAATATTGATCTTATTCTATTTTTTACCATTTTAGAAATACAGTGAAATCTCTCTGCAGTAGCCATACTCCTTTCCAAGCAGGGGGTCTCATTTTTTAAAACCAAATATTTGTTAAAACGAAACTTAGTTCATTGTTTCTGATGCAATTAATTCTAAGACTTATATGAAAAACATCATTTAGTTTTTTTCCCCCACAATTTTATTCTTAAATTGGAAAAGAAAATCCCTAACCGATTTTTAACCAAGTTCCTGTTGTCATACTAATGTATCTTTTTTGCACACTTATTTGTCTTCAGAAAAGAACGTTTGAGCATTCTTTAAAGATCAGAGATAATATTTATAGCAAAAAAGGCTTTTTACTCTGTATTCAGTATAACAACAACCATTTGAATCTGGCAACGTAATAGAGACTAGAATTTACCATCCTGGTCTGACTTACACAGAAGAGTATAAATTGGAGAGTGATTGAGGGAACCAGTAGAGGCTGAAATTCATATTCTGTCCTCATCGTAAAAGGCATTATTTATTTTATTTTAATTTCTGATGATATTTTCTTTGGAGGAAAAGGGTGCATGTACTTCCCCACCTTTCTTTTCACCTCTTTTTCTAAATAATTGATCACAGAAGACCCAAGGAATGAATTTCATTGAAGTTGAATGGATGAACTTACTCCATCTGTTTAGGTAGTTTTGGTGGCCATTTCTAGAGAATATTTTTATGTGTCTGTGGGCCAAAAATATCATGCCAAACTAATGTAGCTATTTAGAGAAGTGACTTTTGTATGTGTATGGAAGGAGAGTCTTTTAAAGAAGTTTTTCTATATTATTATATTGCAAAGTAATTTGTTTAAAAAAACTACATGCCTTTTAAGAGTTGCTAATTCATACTAGACAGACAATAAGCATTAAAAGGTTGTGTATTGTTGTTTTCCAGGAGTGGGCGCTTCAGAGATTTTACTGTATTTGAATATAAGAATTTACAATTATTTTGTTTTATAGCTTCATTATAAGGATTTTAAAATTTTATATTTGTTCATAATTTTGTATGTTATCCTTCTCGTTCCCTTGGGCTGCCAAATAGGAATATGCAAGTTTTTTTTCATACATATTATTTATATGAACTTAAATGTTATGTTTGTATCAATACCAAAAATGGATAGTCTGGAAGAAAACAATAAAACTTATTTAAATAATTGACATAACTATATTAGTCAAGAATATACACATAACCTCTTTTTTTTTAAAAATATAAATATTTTTAAAAATTGTATTTAATTTTATCTAAAAGTAGCTTGCTTATTACTATAAGTGACAATTTTCTGGGTTGCCACGCCACTGGGAAAACACGGGTAATTTAAAAATCGTCTTTAAAAAAATGCTGGAAAATTTGAAAAAATTTTTAAGTTTCTTTTCTTTCCCCCCCCCCCATCTAAAAATTGCAGATCTCTAAAGATTGTAAGAATAAAAGATTGTGGTTATAGCTTCCAAAAATGAAACAATACCATTCGCGATTGTGTAATATGGAAACTCGTCCCTTTTCTACTCTCTGCCCTTTTTTTCTATTTAGATCAGCCCAGTTTTGATTTACAAGATAGTTGTTCTCTTCTCATTAGATTCCTGAATTGCTGCTAATGAGCATGCTTGAGACTTCTATAACTGTGTGAAAGAAACAAATACATTTCTCTGGCAGGAACATTCTATCTGCTGTGGTGTTTAGTCTACCATATTTGAGTTGAGTCAATCTTGATTTGACCGAATGGGTCCGAGAAGTTCCATAAATCCCTTTGTTGTATACTGTTCGCTTTTTAAGATACTAACCCTATTTAATATGAGAAAACAAACACTTACTAATCATGCCAAAAGAGAAAAACATACAAGACTGCCTGAAAGGTCAAAAACATCATCATTGATGTTGAAAGTATCTGAAAGGAACTCAGAAAAAGATAACATATCAAATCCCAAAATGTCAAATTGAATCTCTGAAAATAAACTGATTTCAAACTTTTTAGTTCAAAAATTATTGAATTTAAAGCTAAATTTTTATAGGCATTGAAATTTGTTGCATCACATTCATTCTTTTAATGCATTTGATAATATATTGGAAATATTTTCACATATGTTCACTGAAAGTGAAATAGCTAAAAAATGTATGCTAGGCCATGCAAAAATGTAGTGCTTTTATTTGTTAGATTAGTTCCATGAAAATGAAGGCTGAAAAATTTGCAGAGGTGGTAAAATTGATGCCCAAATACATGAATTGACAAAAATGAATAAACTAAAAAGTTAATCTTGCTTTATAATGTTTTTCTGTTGCTGTTGTTGTTGTTAAGTAATCATTAAATGATTTATATCATGATAAAATATATTTTGTTTTATTTTACCCGAGTCCTTAATTTTCAGTGACTTACAATTAAAGAACATGAGGGGTAATATATTTCCTTCCCCCCCTTATATGAATTTTGTCTTACTAAATTCTACATAAGAAATAAAATGTTTTTTTGTATGTAAAAATAAACCTTCTTTTAGTATGCGATTGTTTTGAATAATATTAAATTTTCGCTTCCTTTCCTTACTTTTTCCACTCCTTAAAACCATATTGCATTATAGTACATGAGTGCTGTTCTCACATTTCCTCATATCTGGAATATATGTGCAGGGAAAACACAAGAATTTTTTTTTTTCTTTTTCCAGATGAGTGGCAACCCTGATTTTGTTGAAAATGTACTAAAATTGCAGCTATGTTACAATTTTCAAAAGAAAATTGGTTATGAGGATAAATGTATTATAGAATCAGTTGTATCTTAGTCATATACTATTTTAAAATTTGGTAGTTTTCAAATAGAATTCTAAAGGTAATAAAAACTAAGAAAAATTCTTTCAAAGTTGTGAAGCGATTATGCTTGCTTTTCATATTATGGTATTTTGGTTTATTGACAGCTTCGGTAATAAGATTTACTTCATTATATCATTGATTGATTCACCAAATAATTTTTAATTTCATTAAAATGTGTTAAAAGTATTTGATTTGTTAAATAAACTTTTTCAGGATTTTTTTTTTTTTTTTTTTTTTAATATTTCCAAAATATATTTTACATTTCCATGGTGGCACAATATACCCTGAATAGGGTTTAAAAAATAATGGGTAGGGAGGGGAGGGATGAGAGAATCTGTATCTATATCTTATCTGTATTTCAAATATATGTTATAAAGGAAATGTAAAGACATAAATATTATAATTGAATTTTGTTATTAAAGTGTATTTGCATATCTTTAAAAAATTCAAAAGAGATTATATCAAAATGAAATTTTTAATGCATTTTAAATTAGTAATCAAGTAAAATCAGCTCGTTCTAATTGGTTTTGTAAATTATTTATATAATTATTGATTTATGAGAATTTGTACCATAATAAAAAAGTTTTGGTCTCTTTAATTTTACGATTTCTGAATCAATTTGTCATGCAGTAGTTGTTAGTATTAAAATGGATTTTGCTGGTTAAGTTGGTATATATATGGAGGGAAAATGGCTGTGACTTCAGAAATTTTTGTTTGATTTCATTTCAAGATCTCAATTTAACTTCAGATGCTATTATGGAATTCATTATTCATTTCATTGAAAACTTTTGTACCTGACAATGGAATGAACTGCAGAATGTACATAAAGACTATTTGCATTTGTAGTGAAATATCAGATATTTAAAAAAAATATTTGAGGATTGTTAATAGCTCAGATTATAGACCTGGATGTTTATTTTTGGTATTCAGCATTAAAAGAAAAATCATACATATTTTTTGAAGATCACAATATTTGAATTGGAGCCTCTCTTTTGTATTGAAGGCTTGACATGTTGTAAATTATCAGAAAGTATTAATCTTAACTGACTGCATATATATTCAATGTTATTTGTCTGAATGTTTTCTATTAATCAGTTCATAAGATGGATTCTGATAAAAGATACTAGTGCATAAGTTAAATCATTAAATTGTTCCGGATCATTTCATTTGTACTCATTTTTCATGAAAATGCCTTAAAACCTCAAATATACATTGTTCATCTGACCTTGAGTAATTGTCCTGTAAAAAAATTTTTTAATATTACATTTTCTAATATTTAGAACAAAATCATCTGTATTTATTTGTTGTATTTATTAAATTTATTAATTTGACTGGCTTTAATATTGTGCACAATGATTAACAATCTTGCTCAAAGTTTGAGTAGTCTTTGTATATATTATAATTGAAATAAAATCTTTGAGTGATACAATCATTAGAACTTATTCAAGGTAAAATGCTTGTCAATAAAATGTGTTGAAATACAAATAGTCTGTCTTTTTCTCTGAAGAATTTATTTTGACCTAAAATTTATTTACTTAAAGGACAAAATGTTAATTTCTCTTAATTTTATGAGCAAATTAGTTAATTGTCAGTTCATTATTTTTTGTATTTGTTTAACACTAGAACCATTTTAAAGTATGTTGCTCTAAATACCATATATCTTTTTTAATATGTTCAATATGTATATAAAAAGCAATTACTGTCGATTGTTTTCCTCAACATGGAAACTCTGAATGCAGTAATTTTAAGAATTTATAATTTTATAGATAATTAATTGTCTCAAATTGACATTTTCATTAGGTTTTAAATTTTCTAGAAAATAAGAGAATTTTGGCATTTCCTAGCTATAATTTTGAAAAAATAATTGAATGAAACTTAAACACACTTTTAAAATGCAAAACATTTTTTCTTTGATACCAATCTAATTCCTGAACTATTTTTCTTTTAATATCAGTAATTTTTTCAAAATAAAATTTAATTTTTAATAATAAAATATGATTTCTGACAACACTTTTATTATTACTTCTTCATATTTTTAATCACATGTTGCAGTTGTTAAAATGGGGGAAAAATGCTTTCTAAGAATATTAAATCCAAACCAAACATTTCACTTTATTTTAAAATATATACACTGTCATATATTTTTTATACTATTTGAATTTCTTAAATGATTAGAATTTGGATTATGTATATATATACATATTTCCCTCATGGATCCAATTGTTTCATCATAAATCTTTTTTATTATTATTATTATTAATTGATTTATCATTTCCGGAACTGGATTTAAAGTGTTAGCTGTAAATGTACCTTAGCATGCTTTAAAATCTATTTACTCTAGTAATAAATCAATTATTTTTTGTGTTAATTATTACATTTAGTTAATCCTAACTTTTTCTATATCTTTTGTCATGTTTAATTTTACTTTTTCATTTTGAAAACTAAGAAAAGAAGTGGCAAGTTTTTGGTTGTTAAATAATTGATATTGTTAAGTTATTCAAAAGTAAGATAGTATTTTTTTTAATAATCTGATTTTTATGACTTTACTGTTCATGTAAATTATCTAATTTTATATATAAAAACCATTTGTTGCTTTTACACTTTTGATATTGTATTCTAATTGTAGTAATACAATATAAAAAATTAATTTTATGATTTTATTTGTTAGCAAAACTTTTTTTAAACTAAATTATGAAATATTTCTGTTCTTTTATGGTTAACCAAGACAGCTAATTAAAGAAATTCTTTTGACTTTCTCATTAAGGCTTATATTTTAGGATTACAGATCTGTAAAAAGACATGTACATAAGAACAGGTGAAAGATACCTTAATTAAAATATGGGTTAGATGCTTATCATTGAATTTCCTTTTCTCTAGAAACCTTAAATAGAAGAGCCAGCAAAGAGATTCATTTATTGGTGTGAAATACAGTAGAGACTTGGATTTCAATTAAGGCAAAAACTTTTTTTTTTTTTTTTTTTGGAGGGGGAAAACGTTAAAATCAAGTTTTTTTCTTTTAACACAACTACAAAAAAAACAGAATCATTCGGCATTAAAATCTCGTGCAATATGGAATAATTTCTGTAATCTATGCAATATCTCATAGAATTAATCATTAACAATTTCACTGATTCACCATTAAACTCAATTTTTGGTTTTACTTTCAAAAGGGTTTTAATGACATCAATAATTATATATATATAATATTCAATATGCGTCAACAAATTATGGAGTTTAGATTCTATACAGTCATTTGGTCTTAAGGAATCATATTCTGTGAACTATTCTCGATACACCAACTTTTAAATAAATTATATAATACCGTTTCTGTCTTCTGCGATAAAATCTAATTGAATTATTAAGTTTTGAATATTGTAATTTTAGAACAATCAACATTTCTTAGGCCAATTCAGACTTGGGGAAACGGTGTTATATCTTCTCTGAGATGATCGATCGGACTTTTTTATAAGACAGTTAATATGCAAATTTTCTAAACTTACTCAATTTCAGTCACAAAAGAGTGGACCTTTCTTTTCATTTAAAACTATTCATCTTTGACGATCAGCTGATTCGCTAGAAATATTGGTTATATTTAATTTTCTTTAATTCGCATAGATTTAACTTTGTCAATGCTTTCGCCAAATCATCAGGCATTAAAGCCGTGTTATTTTGTTTCTTGCATATGCTCTGTTTATTGTATTCTTATGGAGATCAGTTCCATGGCACTGTTAAAGATGTAAATATCCGCGTCATCTGTCTCCTAAATTTTACGATATTATAACTTCGTTTTTTTATACGTCTCGTAAATTGCACAGATATTAAACAGAATCCTTTTTCCTTAACTTTAAACAATGGAAGAATGTAATCCATTGTTGGAAATCAAGCGAAAAAAATTGCCAACATTCAGTAAAAATTCACACAACTATTAAATTGGCATAATTTAAAAGATGATTTTTTAAATTTAGAAGCAGTGTTAAATTTATTTTTGTGGGAGGATATTTTTTAAAAGTTGCATTTTTTTTATTCGCTGTTTTATTCATTGCACACTGAAGACAACAGGTCTTATTTACGAGGGTGTGACGAGCATCTCATTTTTTAAGGAGGGAGAAATGAAATAGTAAAAATGCTGATTCTTGTGATGAATGCTTTCGACTTAAAAAGGAAATATTGTCATATTGTCTACCTTATAATCGTACTCGCGTATTGCGAGGTATCATTATAATTTTGATTGAAAATTGGATAAATATTTTACGAAGTCTATTGCTGCATCATATATTATCAAAAAAATTTCAAAATAATGAGAGAGGAGTGGTTAAAAAAGCTTCAAGAATATTCGATGAAATGATATAAAAATTCATGAATGATTATATAAAAATATTACATCGTTGCAGCATATTTTCTTTAATTATCTTGAATGAATTTCATGAATTTGAACTATATAATACAGAGTGTTCATTAATTATTGTCGGGGTTTCCGTACCTCATAACTTTCGAATAAAAAATATTACGCAAAAACCGATTACGTATTCGTAAATTATAACTCAAAGAATTTTATTAATGATATTAAAGTGTAAAGCTTGCACAATTTGCACTTTGTAGGCATTCAGCTGAAAGCGATTATGTATTCGTAAATTACAACTCAAAGAATTTTACGTGGCAACAATGCGAAGAGGTGGACCAATCCCGTAGCCTCCGAGATCACCAGATATAACACCGCTGGACTTCTTTCTATGGGGGGGTTGTCAAGAACATTGTGTACAAGACCCCTGTGCACTCTCTTGATGAATTGAAGCGCAGAATTGTTACTGCGATCCAAAATGTTTCCCCACAAATGATGGAGAACACTTGGAGGGAAATCGAATTTCGTCTCAATGTGTTACGAGCCACGAAGGGCAGCCATGTGCAAATTCATTAATCTTTTTACTATCATTAATAAAATTCTTTGAATTGTAATTTACGAATATGTAATCGGGTTTCGCGTAATATTTTTTATTCGAAAGTTATGAGGTACGGAAACCCCGACAATAATTAATGAACACCCTATATTCTCAAGAAGTTTCTATTTTAATCAAATTTTACTCTACAGCTTTACTTTACTAACTTTTAACTGAGAGTATTTATTTACAATATGATGAAACACGTCTATCGCTATGTCTTTTAGTGAAAAGAGAAACATTAATAATTTATGTTCATTTAAATACAGCTGAAAATCAATTTCATTGCACTAAATTATCTTTCATAAACTTCTGAAAATAAAAAAAAAAAAATGATGTTGAATGATATCAACAATTTGAAAGATAGATCTTTAATTATTTAAATGTCATCTTCGAAATATATATTAAATTTAAGCATTTTTACTTTCTCGTATATTAATTATTCAAAGAGAAAGAATCGTCATTGTCGAAAAATTCGAACTTGAGATTTTGATAAAGACTTCTCTGAATCCAAAAAAACATATTTTTGAAATGATATTTATTTGTGAACATGGGATAACTTGAAAACAGAACTAGAAGGATGAATATAGTATGTGGTCTTAGGACCACATTTGTAGATATCTACCAATTTTGAGCGAAATCTATTCCAAAAGAGCTATAAGTAACTCGAAAGCCAGAGTATAAGTAAACTCGATAACTACAATGTACGAGTTTGATAAATAAAATTTTGTACATAAATTTACATCTAAATTGCAGTTCCGTATCAAAATTTAAACTAAATCCGTCTAGGAGTGGATCGTCTATTGGTTGAATAAAATTTTGTACAAAGATTTACATCTAAATTGCAGTTCCGTATCAAAATTTAAACTAAATCCGTCAAAGAGTTGATCATCTATTGGTTTGAAAAAATTTTTTACATAGATTTACATCTAAATTGCAGTTCCGTATCGAAATTTAAACTAAATCCGTCAAAGAGTTGAGCGTCTATTGGTTTGAATAACATTTTGTATAGTCCACCTCAGTATTGTTGGCGCTCGACGGTTGAGTCGAAAACATCGAATTAGCAGGAAAGGGGAGGGCCATAAAAGCAAGCCGCAAATCAAGGTTTCCATAGTTGGCGCATTAGCGGGGGGATTTGTCTCAAGCATTCAGTTATTTTTTCAGCTTCTATGATACGATATTTGTGAAAATAAAAAGTCGTGGCGGATGAAATAATACTACAGTTATATGGCTGAATCAATCATTTATCTTATTATCTAATTAATTAATTATCATATGATTAAGTTAATTCAGCATTACTATAATCAATCAAGATAGCTGGTATTTGCATATGCAGTTTCAGACTTTATATAGATTCCCAGAAACTTAGTGAGAGGAGGGGATGAGGGGTACACCGCTCCCCCTAGATTTGGCTTCAAATCGGTAATATTTGAAAGGAACTCGAACGTGATATTTTATTCTGCAATATCGATGACATCTAGATAAATACGATTACATTGTTAAGAGAAAACAGTAAAATACTCGAGTATTCCGTGAAATACTCAACTACTTCCTCCCGAAAAGTAATTCAAGGTTTAAAAAAAATGTGTTGCAACTTTATTGAAATAATTTAATCGAAAGAAAAAGCTGTTGCTTCTCTGATTTTTAGAAAAATCTTTATTGACTTATATAATAAAATTCAATATTATTTAATCAAGTTTTACATTAGCCAGATGAAATTTCATGTTATTACGCATTAGCTTTCAAACCAAATCATTTTTTCAGAGATATTTTTGTCTTAATTCTATCAAAAACAAAGAATTTCTAATTTGAATATTAACAATCTATACTATTTAAGCATCAAAAATATTTAAGCATCATAAGAACCGTCAACAGAGAAAGCTATATATACTAAAAAACCAGGATGCAAAAAAAAAAAAAAAAAAAAAAGCCACAAAGTTGATGAATGTTCAATTTTACGGTGTTCTAGTCGAAACCCCGGTCGCTTCTGCAGCTCTTTTGATCCGTTGACAAAGTGGGATACTTAATTCGTTTTAAGAACATTCATTTTCAAAATACCTCAAAACATTCATAATTATTTTTCTTTCTTTGGAAACAATGCGATTCCCAGGCATTATGGCACTGATATTTAGATGGATTTAGATTAGAAATATAAGAAGTCGGAAAAGCACCAATAAACACAAGGCACTCGCAAAGCCGATCGTAAACAAATAATGACGCTTCACGAAGGAAACTTCTTTCGCCAACGCATGATTATAGCAACCTTGGCTCGTCTTGTTTCCAACCCGTTTTGAAGTGGACTCGTCTGAAGTCGAACGCCAACAATCGTGAGGTGGACTATACATAGATTTACATCTAAATTGCAGTTCCGTATCAAAATTTAAACTAAATCCTTCAAGGAGTTGATTAAATATTGGTTTGAATAAAATTTTGTACATAGATTTAACATCTAAATTGCAATTCCGTATCAACTTTTAAACTAAATTCGTCAAGGAGTTGATCGTCATCGGTTTCTATTTCCGCATGCATGTAAAGATAACTGAAAAATGCAGCAAGTTAGATGAATGAGATTTGATATGTAAATGTATTATTGAAATTGTTCTGATCGATTCAAATTTTGGTTTGAATCGATCAGAAACGACGCCCAAAATAAATATTCGACTTACTTTACCGTATTGTGAAGCACACAATTCTTTTGGACAGGGTTATGAAAATAAATTACGAGCGCTCACAGTTGTCAGGCTCTTGCCCAATGTTTTTAATTTTTTAAGGAAGGAGGATAACACTTTTATTAGAAAGTTTCGAGGAGACTATTCCCATTGATTAACTGAGTTAAGTTTCAAACCTCGACGGGTCCAGAAAGCACAATTTTGGGACTATGCCCGACTATTCGTCTGTGAACATAAGAAAGCTTCTAAGCAAGACGGATGAAATTCGGTATGTCAGTTTACATCAAATTTAGAGATTTCTATTAAATTTTGCACAAAATCCATTCAGAGAAAACTTATCTGTACATCTGTCTCAATACAGTTGAGCACGGTAACTACAAAGTGCAGATAATTAGAATTTCCTATGCAAACATCTGAAACGTAATCATTATCAAATTTTGAACAAATTCACCAATAAGTTAATATATTACACGCTCTATCAGCTTGTTCTATGAAAATTATTCTCTTCATCGTATCTGATTTTTTTTTAATTATAAGAATTTTGTTTTTAATAGCAACTGACATTAAAAATCTACATATATTTCGTAAGTACGAAATACCAGAGACCAAAAAACCTTTTAGGTTCCCTTCTTTTAAGTATCAATCTAGAAGCTTTATATTTGTTCCACATCCAGAGTATATTATGCTAAATGTTTCAAATTTAAAAACTATTTATTTCCGGAAAAGCTCACATTATTTAGTTTCTCTTAGAGAAAAATAAATTCAACTCAGAACAATGATATCTTATTGAATTTTAACACTTAACTGATGGGTCACTTAAATTTACGTTTTCCCACTGTTACTTCCTTAATACGGATCACGTAGATTTACATTTTTGCTTAATTTTTGGTACGCTGCGTTAGTTTTTCATTTTATGCACACTGTATTATTTTTTTCATGATAATTTTAGTTATAATTCGACCTTTCCGTTTATTCTATTGTGAAGTTTTGCATTTTTGGTAGTATTTATTAAGTAATTTCGTAACCGTAAAAATGTATAAAAGTAACGGAAGGTTACTATATTCAGAAAATGAATTTGTAAGTAGTGCTTTTGAATGGCGAATGTGAACCTCGAGATGCAAGTGAATGGGATCTTCGAGGCAAATTAATGTCAATAGAACGTTTTCCTGGTTCTTCCGGTGTACAAAGGAAAAAAAAAAAAAAAAACTTGGAAAGCAAGAGGAGCAGATTCGACTCATCCGTGAAGTGTTAATGGCTATATCTGACTTTGAAATTGCAAGAAGAAAATTGTGCTAGATTTCACACATGCGCATCTAAAACATATTCACAAAAAATACTCCTATTTATCCCGATGATTAAAAAATTCACTTCATACTTCAGTTTATTACTTTAAAACTACTTAGTCACATATTCTATAAGTTCCTTTTAATTTGATTGAAACTGTGCATTTCATATGGGAAAGTACCTTTTATGAAGAAATTTGTGGATTTAAAAAAAAATATTCTTATACTTTTCCGAATACATGTATGACTTTTACAAACATGTATATGTGCTCCTGCAACAAATAAAACGAATGTTGGAAATTTCAAATCATTATTCCTTTTTGCGAGTTGGAGAGAGTAAATTCTTTTCTTTTTCACCAACTGCTGGTCGGTATTCTAAATAATCTCCTAACCGTAGCTTCTCGATAAAACGAGAGTTCAAGTACAATTTTTACATGGTTGAAGTTCAAAGCCAATTCATCCAACTTTTCTGGAGATATTCTGAAAAATATTTAAATTTGGAAGTATCCAGATATGAGTAACCAATGAACCAATAATATGAGTAACCAGTAACCAATGAACTGCATTCAGAATAACTAATCTATAATGCACTGTTTTTTCAAACCTTTCAGTGTCAAAGTGAACTGAATTTAATTTAACGAGCTTGGTCTACACACATCAATGAATTTATCAGAATATTTCACAAAATGTAAACTTTTTCTTTTTAGTACTAAGAATAGAAATTTTATATACAATTTAAAATAAAAATGAATAAGCAATTATACAATTTAAAATAAAAATTAACAAGCAATGTCTTATTTACTTCAGTGCAGCATTTAATTTCTTAATAAATAAAGGAAAGATTGCATTATTTTCTTCTGATAAAGAATGATAGTTAACTTCTCATCAGTTTTAATAAAAATTAGATAGAAAATAATAGGAATTAGGGAAAAAAATTAAATAAATATGGAACGAGCCAATTTAGAAAAGTATTTTATTTTTCAAAGTTCATTAACTTCTTTACGAGCAATTTCATGCTCTGGAGCAGAATGACATTTAATACAGAATATGTACAAATATTACAAATGTTCTGTAAATGATAAACAATATGAATGGATATTAATAAACAAATTTTATATTTATATAAACATAGTAAAGTAGTTTTCATAAAAAGTAATAGTTAATATTATATGGTGTAATAAAAAAATCAAAAAGTACATAAAACAAGAGATTTCTTAACTACTCAAGTTTGTGATACTAATTTTTGTGATGTAAGTAAAATAAAAACAGTAAATGAATTTAATGAATATTCAATTTTATTATTTTAAAAATATTAACTGCATATTCCTTTGATTTTTATAAAAACAAAATGATATTTACTTTTAAATTTTAATTCATAAAACCAAACAAATTTTTGATACTTCATTTGAGAAAGCCATGCAAATTGAAGTTAGTTTATGTATTATTATTAGGAGTAGTCAAAGAAAAACAAAGTAGTCAAGAGTAAAAAATTAGAACACCATTGCCTTTTATAAATAAAATTAAGTTGTCAATGTATAACAAAAAGAATACATGGTCTTTTACCAATAACTGGTATTGTGGATAGAGATCAAAAATAAATATTTGCTATTCAAATCTTTTTTTTAATTCAAATATCTTATTTCTTATTAAGATTTTTAACTTATGAATAGATATTTTTATCAGTAAATGTAAGCAACTATTTCATACATCATTCCTTTTTAAAAAATGTAACATTTTCAGAGAGAAAAAATGAAGAGAGAGAAAAAAGAATACAGGATAAATAACCATTTGCTTAAAGAAGGAGGAGGGTTCAAATATGAATCAAATGACAGGAAGTATTAATAATTAAACACTGTTTAAAAATATAACTCCATGTTCAATTTAAAAGGCACATTACATTTTATTTTTATGCCAATCTTATTACAGTTTGATGAATAGATAGGGCTAAAGAAAATTCTTTTTAATTTAATTTCCTAGTAATAAAATGAATAAAATAAAATTATATCAAAAATAAAAGTAACAGGAAGATTTTTTATTTATTAAACAACTATTCAATATGATGATCAATCCTGAATTCCATAAAAAAAAGGATGAAATATTCAAAATGAAAGTTTTAAAATTTAAACTCCTTGTATTTCTTTGGTGGCTTTGTGCTTGTAAGTTGCTGCTTCTTTCTCTTATTTTTCTGACGAGCAGCGTGTTCAGCAACCATATCACTTAAATCTTCCTTCTCTAACTGCGATTGTTGTTCTCTCATGGTTTGCTCATAGCGAGCAGCCATAGCAGCACTGTCCATTTCTAATTCACTAGGATCTAAAGCAACTTCTATTCCCTGTGGAGGAACAGAGGAAGTTCCTGGCATTTTAAGTTTGTTTGCAGGAATGGCACCAGCTAGATCATATATGTGTGTGGATCCCATCATAGCAGCACCAATACGTTCACCTTTCTTTTCTGGCAGAATTGTATACAATGCTGGTGTTTCACCACCTTCAATTTCAGATTCTATTTTTCTTTTACGCAGTTCTATCATGTCTGGAGTCTCCATGCCAGCAGGGATTGAGCTAAACCCACTTGGAGTAATAAGACCTTCAGCAGGGGTCACTAAGCCAGATTCATCTTCAGCTTTTTCTTCTTCATCTTCATCTTCTTCTTCATCCTCATCTTCTTCTTCTTCAGAAGACTCAGATTCAAGTTCACCCCAAAGAGTATGATCGATTTCTTCTTCTTGGATATTAGGTTGATTATCAGCAATTTGAGTTCCAAATACATCACCATACAATGGACGGCCAGTTTCATCAACAGGTGGTTTACCCCAACCACCAGCATGATAACCAAACGAACAGTCTTCAGGTATTGGAGCATTGAGACCAGGAATTTTTAGATTGGGATAGGATGGAGGTGGTCCATAACGCTGCATGGCAATAAGCCATGGTGGAGGACATTTATGGGCATTAGGACCAGTGGGCATACCCAAGGCCGTTCTTAAATCATCACTCAAATCTCCTGGCTTTTTTTCTTTTAATCTTGTTTCAAATTCTTTTCCTTCATAATATAAATCTCCATGAATAGTCATTTTAGGTTTGGTTTGCCATTTGAAAAATGCGTCATGAAGCTTTTGATAATCAATATCAATTTTGCCTAATTTAGGTCTTACTCTTTCACGCATCTTAGCTTTCATTGTTTTCTGATCTTCTTTTTCTTGCAGCGCTTGTCGCATTTCCATGATACCTGTTCGTTTGATGAAATCTGGCAGTTCAAAAGCAGGCTTTTCAATCCCCCGCTTCCCCTGCAAATACTTTCGTTTGAAACACCAATGTCGAGGTACAGGCACAGTATTACGAGAAGCTTTTAAATGCAATAAAAGAACAGGATCTTTAGCAGTGACATCATGCATTTCCACCAGCTCAGGTCGGCTCACTTTTTGTTTTAATTCTGCAACTGTCATTCTACTTAGTTTTTTCAATTTCCTTTTAGATAACTTTGGTTTTTCTTCCTCTATTTTATCGTCATCGTCTCTTTCATCATCATCATCATCATCATCTAAATCAACTGGTTTTTTTCTTAGAGCCATAGGATTAATATTTTCTTCTTTAGTCTGATCTTTAGCAACATCTACTGGTGTTTCTTCTTTATCTTTTTCAGCATCTGTTAATTTAAATCTCTCAAATATTTTCATAAACTGAGAATATAATGGATCTGAAACATCTATGACTTCTTGTACATATTCCACATCAATATCTTTATTTGCATCATTATGTTTTTCTATAAATATATCATTTTTTTCTTCAATTTTTGAATGACGATTCTTCTTCTTTTTCTTTTTGCGACGTTTATTTTTAGATTCTTTGTTTTTCATAACAGAATCCTCTTCCTCATTATAAGCATCCTCTTCATCAACAGGAATTAACATTACAGAAGCAGATTTTTGGGATGCACCTTTATCATCTGCAGTAGGAGCAGGTTGCACATCTGCATCTGGATCTATTCCAAGAAGTTGAGCTCTTTCATTTTTAAGAGCAAGAACTTTTTCAATAGCTTGAGGCAATTTTATGTCTTCTTCAGATAATTTTGGTTGTTCGTCAATTAGAAACTGCTTTTGTTCATCAGCACTTTTCTGTGTTTCTTCATCTTCAGCAACACTAGTTTTCCTGAGGCGTTCTTCTTCTAAAAGACGTTTCTGCTCTTCTGCTTTCATTCGCATTCTGTGTTCTTCTTGAGCACGCTGCATTTGTTCTTCAACAAGCCATTTCTCTTGTTCTAATCTCATCTCTTCTTCTACCTCCATTCTCCTCTCTGCTGCCTTTTTATTTTCTTCTGCCTCAGCAAGTTTTTTCATTTCATTTATTTTTTCCTGCTCAATCTTTAATCTAGCTTCTTCCTGAGCTTCATGTAGAGCCTCTTCTTCAGCTCTGAGTCTGGCTTCCTCCTCTTCTGCTCGGAGTCTAGCTTTTTCCTCTTCTGCTCGGATTCTAGCTTTTTCCTCTTCTGCTCGGATTCTAGCCTTTTCCTCTTCAGCTCGAAGTTTAGCTTCTTCCTCTTCTGCTCGGAGCCTAGCTACTTCCTCTGCTCTGAGTCTAGCTTTTTCCTCTTCTTCTCTGAGCCTAGCTTCTTCTTCTGCTCTGAGCCTAGCTTCTTCCTCTGCTCTGAGCCTAGCTTCTTCCTCTGCTCTGAGCCTAGCTTCTTCCTCTGCTCTGAGCCTAGCTTCCTCCTCCTCTGCTCTGAGCCTAGCTTCTTCTTCTGCTCTAAGTCTAGCTTCTTCTTCTGCTCTAAGTCTAGCTTCTTCTTCTGCTCTGAGCGTAGCTTCTTCTTCTGCTCTGAGCATAGCTTCTGCTCTGAGTCTAGCTTCTTCCTCTTCTGCTTTGAGCCTAGCTTCTTCCTCTGCCTTAAGTCTAGCTTCTTCCTCTGCCCTAAGCCTAGCTTCTTCTGCTCTGAGTCTAGCTTCTTCCTGTGCTCTGAGCCTAGCTTCTTCTTCTGCTCTGAGTCTAGTTTCTTCTTCAGCTCTGAGTCTAGCTTCTTCTTCTGCTTTGATCCTAGCTTCTTCTTCTGCTCTGAGCCTAGCTTCTTCTTCTGCTCTGAGCCTAGCTTCTTCTTCTGCTCTGAGCCTAGCTTCTTCTTCTTCTGCTCTGAGCCTAGCTTCTTCTTCTGCTCTGAGCCTAGCTTCTTCTTCAACTCTAAGCCTATCTTCTTCTGCTTTGAGCCTAGCTTCCTCTTCCTCAGCTCTGAGTCTAGCTTCTTCCTCTGCCCTAAGTTTTGCTTCCTCTTCTGCTCTTAATCTGGCATTTTCTTCTTCATCTAATTGTCCATCATTTTCGGTTGAGTCCAATTGTTCTCCCTCATCAGTTGATTGATTATCTTCATTTTCATTAGATTGCTCATCTATATCCATAGGTTCTTCATCAGAATTTTGTACATTTTCAGAAATATTTCCTGAAAAATAAAAATAAAAAGCATAGAAGTAACAAAAGATTTCAACAAAAATTTTTGGGATAATAGAAATGTAAAATTACAATCAGATCAATAAATGTCGTTTATAATTAAAAATTGAAAAACTAATATAAACACACAATACAAGACCTTCAATTAAGAGGAGCAAACGAATATTACTTACTCAAATGTTTAAATTAAAATTAATTCCATAAAATAATAATAAAAAATGTATCTCTAGCCATTAGCATTTTATAAAAAAGGCAGTTGGAGGAAACACTATCAACTAAAGTATAATTACCTAATTTTCATTTGATTATCATTCAGAATCACTGAGTAATTTTTAGAACTACTAATACTCAATTTTCTAAATTTTAGATCAATTTGCTACAACTCGATAAGTTCTGAAGGCAGTTATAGGATGACCATCATTTCTTCTGCTTGAATTTTTGAATTTCCCTGACATTTCCAGGTTTTTAAAGAAATTTCTCTGATTTCTTTCGGTTGTATCTAATATTCTCAAAACGATGTCACTTTATTTTATTTTCTTTAATTGCTGCATAAAATGTTCTTTATTTGAAAAATTGTTCTACTCTTTTAACTAAAATCAATGTAAAATAAAATTTAATGCTCAGATGGGGAGAGGAGGGATCCTCTCGGCAAGCTTTCGTAGATTCTTTTTCATCTAACTCACCATTTTCTAATTTCTTTCAATCCTCATACAAAATCCAATGTGAACGGTCTTCCCGAAACATTCTCGCCTAACATCCAATTAATTTTCTCCTGTCTCCCGGCATAAAATTATAGACCTTAACCTTGGATAAGGCCATGAATACCTTGAATGGCGTTCACCATGGAAAATACTTGCAAATTACAGATCTAGTTATAGTTACAAAATACAGATCATAAACATGAATCCAGCATTTTTAAACGTGAATACGTATTGACATTTGAATACGTGTTTTTGGACGCTCTTTTTCAGGCCGATTCACACTAAAATTTGACACGCAACTACAATTGTAGCGACAAAATATATAACGAATTTCATTTATTTAAATCAATGCGTTTATTAATTATCGGGTTTACACGCATGAGAATGTACGAACCAAAAGATGGTCAACCGATTGAGAGATTTGGCTCAAAATTTCGTACGAAAATCTATCTATTTTAGACATTAAACCTGTGTATCAAATTTTATTTACTTTGTGTTTTGTAATTATTGAATACATTTGCACTCAAACAGCCTGACAAACATATTTCCTTTGAATTGATTTTGCTCACCATTTAATAGAATCTAAAAATTTGGTGAAAACGCATTTAGTATGAAATTTTAATGGCTGTCTTTTATTATTACAATATATTTTAATGCGGTATACTCTCAATAATACGACAGGCATCAAATCTAAGGACCAACAAATTAACAAAGTCCCCAGAATAATGAGATTTATTTTATATATCAGAAACCATCAGCTTATGAAAATTGAAAAAGCTGATCATTATTCATAACGCTGCCATTCAATCTCCCCCCCCCTTTATTTTATTTAGTTTCATTCAAGATTTTAATCTTGACTCCACGTGCATTTAAATAGTTTCAAACTATAGAAATAAAAGAAAAGTAGAAGATTTCACTAGAGACTTGAAAATCACTTTTTTAGATCCTAACTTCGAAGCAATTGCAGCCTATCGAAAAACTTTAAATACAAAAGTTGTTCGTCTTAATGAGGCGCTAATTTGGTTAAGTTTTCTATCTTCAATATTAAAGACGTTATAGCGAAATGAAAATTTCAACACCCACCATTTCCACTGACTGAATTTCAGATAAAATTCAATTATGTAAAACCCTCCCCCTTTATATATATATATATATATATATATATATATATATATATATATATATATATATATATATATATATATATATATATTAACTATCACTAGACAGATTTTTAGCCAATCACCATAACTGTGTCTATTTGTCAAATTCACTTACGAGATGCAATACAAAAACGCATGGCATTACCAGTGTGCTTGAGAATGAAATGATCTGTATTTTTCCAGTGAGTTCTCCCCTTTCCACACTTTTTACCAACATACAAATCAGAGCTGAACAATAATTTTACTAGCAGAAAGATAAATTCATACACAAATGCAAAAAGAAATCACTATATTCTTTAATGACAGCAAAATTACATGGATTTTTAGCCCATCAACTATAGTAAAAAAAGGCTTGAATGTTTAACCTTAAAATAGAGAAAAAAGTGGAAAATTGGTCCTTATCATCAACTTTTTTGTTACTAATAAAAAAAAAATGTTTTAGCGAAGTATAAAAAAAGACAGCATGAATGGATTTTGAAAATTTTGCGTAACATTTTTCTTATACATCACAAAATGTATAAGAAAATTTGCTGCCCTTTTATTTCATTAAAAAATTTTTTTAAAGAAAATTACTACCTATAATGTATTAAACAAATTAATTTCTGGTGTTTAATATTATTTTAAAATTGCAGAGCGTTTTGTTGAAAGTATGGAAAAGCATAGCACAAATTTAAAAAAAAAAAAAAGTGTTAAATGAAAACATTAGAAATAACGTCCATTCCATATCGTTCATAACATCCGCCAATAAAAAGAATTTAGTAAATTCATAATGTTTAAAAGTAAACTAAAAAAATATTTTAAGATAATATTAGCAATAACGTCCGATAATTCATAATTCAACAAAAAGATTTCCGAGAAACGGGGGGGGGGGATTGTCCAGAAAAGAAAGAAAACATTAATTTTACATTATTTTTTTCTGCTGTTAATCTTTTCTGCATAGTGCTTTAAAACTAATCTATTTCTTTGTTGTTGTTTTTTTACTATCCGCATTAATTTAGATCTTGTTTATCTGGATCATGCTAACATTTTAGTTTGACACCTTGTGATAGAGAATGGCTTAAATTGTATTAAGCAAATAACATGTTGAATGCAACACTATTTTTACATAGCTTCCTGTCAGGCCACTGAAGATGGTCACCAGTGGGCCGTCTTTCCACTGGCATCTGTCTACTAAAAATTATGTAACAAGTGGACAGACATTTATTTCTCCCAAGCCTATAAAATTAAACACCAAAATGAAGAGATAGATGCCCATGAAAGACAGACCAATGATAATATACACTATGACAATATATTTTAGAATGTCTTATTGGTGTAAATTTAAAAGTGGAAGCCTACGCAGACATATTTGATTACCGCACACTTTAGCCAACATAAAAATGTTCAGTTAACATATCATTCTAGATATTAAAAACACCTTTCAGTGTCAAAAAGACAATAATTTAGTCAAATGATGCATCAACATATTTTAAGAATCTTAGCATTAGAAAACAGCATATCTTTGCTGTTTTCCAATGCAGGATTTTGTGAGTGAATTTCACTGCTTTGAATCATGTGAAAGAACCAAGGAAAAAGTATGTAGGATGAATAATAAAATACGATGTTTAATTCAGAAGTGAGCAAAATAAATTTTTTGCAAAAAAAAAAAAAAAAAAAAGGACTTTAAATGTCTAAGTATTGATGATATTCAAATGGTTCAGAAAACATTTGTCATGATCTATTGAATCAAGCAAAAATTTGCAATTATACATCAGATACGAAACTAGGAAAAGTATTACTGACCTTTATAAAAATAAAATTAAAAAAAGGGTTCCATATGTATTAAAATTGCTTTATATCAATTCTTCATTTTTAAACATTTTATTACTAATAGTTTAACTGTTATATTAATCACATCATTGAAATAATAAAATCAATAAATAATTATTGTTGATTATTAATCAATCTCAAATTGTTCTTACTATAACTTAACATTCCCATGTTTACAATTTTATTAATTGTAGAATTTTTTGTTATAATTTTTTTTTTACTCTAAATGAATTATCTAAAACTTAAACCATTTTTTATGTGGTAACTAAATTGTTATGTTAGTCACAAAGCTAAAAATTTAATTTATTTAAATCATCAGCTTTTTAGATAATTTCTTCATAGATATATTATTTTAATTAATGCAGCATAAAAAGTTTTCTCAGAGATTATTTAAGAATATTTTGTTATATTATAGCTTGTTAAAATCTTTCCAATGTTATGTTAGTCATAATGGAATGTCCTAAGAAGTTATTATTGAAATAAAAGAAAAGCGTTGGTGAATCGTCAAGCTATAAATAAGCAGTTAAACATATTTTTCAAAGAGTTGCCTCACCATCAACAACTGTCCTAAAAATATGCTTTATAAAATATGAAATCTTTGGATTTTATCTGAATTAAATGAACAGCTTTTTATGTTTATTGTTTTTAGTTATATATATATATATATATATATATATATATATATATATATATATATATATATATATATATATATATATATATATATATAAGAATTACATTTAGGTAAGTAATATGATTTTTATTCATGAGTAAACAAATTTCTGCAGTTTTTTTATATTTAATTCTAAAGCATACATTTAAAACTGCAATTTATTTATCTTGATGGATTATATTTCATTTTTAGTTAGAAACTGACAAGTAAGAAAGGAAATAAAAACAAAGATAAAATGTAGTGTGGTGTGATAATTTGGAGGTGTTTTCTCCCTGGAGTTTGTCCAAATAATAAAACAAAATAATTTAAATAATTAAAAAAAATAAAAGTCACAGAAAACAGTTTCAGAAAAGTTTGAATAAACAATGGTAATTGATTGGAGAGGGAGAGGGAGAGAGAGAGAGTAGCTCTGTAGAGTTCACACAGTAAAGTTCCTAAATTCTCTGCTGTAATAAATTTAAGATATATAACATTTACTTTTAATTAGGATGAACCCATTTTTTTGTATTTATTGATAAATATCTGAAACTTTAAAATATTTTATCCATGGAATTTTAAGGAAATCTTCAAGGGAACATGAATGACCTACTTTTGAAATGAACGTGAAAAATTATAAAAGTTGGTTCAACAACTAAGATGTCTAAATAAGACCAGGCCAGATAGTATTTTCTGAAAATACTATGTGAATATTATATACAATTTTCAATTAGAATAAGAAACAATTTAAAACAAGATGTTTTGTTTTTACTTCCAACTTGCACAGATGATTTGCAAAACAACAATAGATTTCTATGCACAAAATAGTTGAATTGTGTGATTATTTAAAAGTTTCAACTATATATGAACTAGATCATCACATTTTCATAGAAAAATCAAAAATGATACAAAGGGTAAAAAAGGGGCAAGGGAAGATAAATTTTTGAAAAAAAAAAAAAGATGCAGAAGATGCTTCAATTTTATTCAATAGATAAGCTATACTAATCTATAAATTTCATAGCTTTGGCTTCCTTTGTTTTATTCACAATTAAAAAATAAAAATAATATAATTATCATACATTAGACTGTAAAATTAAAAATTTTAAGCTCCATTTCTATTATATATTTCATATTTACTTGGGGTTATTCAAAATATCTTTTTGGCAGCATAATTATTAAATTCATAAGCTGCAAAATTCTGTGCCATTTTTAGAATTAAAAGACATCAAATCCCCCACCCCCCAAAAAAAGTTCCAGAGAGTAATTGGAAAAAACTATTATCGTTAGGCTTATTATTTTTTTAAAAATTTATAAAAGCCTCAAATATTGGCTAAAAATAAGCCAATTTTGATATATCAGGCTATTTTATCTTTAGAAAGTAAAGTCTTTTGCAGATGGAAGGGGGGAAATGCAGTTGTAACGTCTATAAAACCTTCTTATATACTAACTAATAAAAGTTTATCTTTCTTGTATAAAACTGTGGACCTTCAGTGTTAAGTCATGAATACATGAGTACTCAGAATTTTATCCTGCACTCGAACACTTCGTGCTCTGTTGTAAGACAGCATATGAGGAAAACTGAGTACAGTACACTCCCGATTATCCGCGGAATTGGGTGGCGCAGCCGCCGCGGATAACAAAAATTGCAGATAATCCGATAAAAGCTAAAAACGGGTATAGCAAAAGAGAAGACAGTCATTCCAGCTTTGAAAAATCGTTTTATGTACAATAAAATGTAAAATAAACAGCAGGAAATGTTTAACTAACGCTTAACATTTTAGTATATCACTCAAAACTAACCTAAAATGCATTTTGTTAATGAAAACAGAAAAGTGCTTTGTAGTTATGAGAGGCGTCAAGGATACACAGAAAAATGAATACATATGTACTGTTTTAATACTGTAATGTATTATGTAATTACAAAAGCATAACTGTAAAACTACACCTTTTTGAAGAAATCAGTCATTTGTGTTTGCTTCTTGCTTTGGAAGCATTTTCTCTTTGCTTGGAAGTAAAAAAAAAACTTTGTGCGGCAGGCGCGGATAATCCGCTCCGCGGATAATCGAGAGTCTACTGTATATCTATATATGTGTGAAGGAAACTAATCAGCATTTTGAACCCCCCCCCCCCCACACTTATTAAAACTAAAATTTGACACAAAACTTCACTTGTAGTAATAAGATCACATAGCAAATTGCATTTTTGAATTATCATATTTACATATATAAGAATATACAGACAAACATGGGTGACAGCAACACTTAGATGGGTTTAATTCAGCATTTGATACAAATTATCTTTGATACTAAAACTGTATACCATATTTTACTTATGTAAAATGAGAATTTTTGAGTTATTGAATTTACATATATAGATACAGTCAATCCCTCAATGGATCTCAATCAAAATTTAATACAAATACACAATTTAATAGGTAAGGGGAAAAATTTATATTAATCTAGCTCTAAGTTTTGAATGTAGGTATTATATTTTCTAGTACTTGGACAAAAAGACAGACAGATTTCTTATGAATGAATTTTACTCAAAATTTAATAGGAATCTATAAATTCCACAAATAAAATTTCATTGGACTAGCTCAAAGCATTTGTGAATTATCATGTCCACAGACAGATAAGACATAATTCTTCAAAATCTTAAATTTGATTTTTTTATTATGACAATACTTTCCCTTAATAAATTTCATATACATGAAAATAATAAAAAAATCAAACACAGGGAGAGTACTGCTAATGCTTTAAATAATTCAGAAGGTTTTATGAAAACAATTATAATCTTGATAATACATCTTTTTATGGATAAATATACAGAATCTAATATGTGGACAGTGTAAATATGATTGTGCCAATTTTAAATAATTAGCATGGGTCCAAATTAACATTTGCAAATCTGCTGAAATAAAACAAATATTTTTTTTCCCTAAAAAGGATAATTACAGGCTATGAAAAATGAACATTGTATTAAGGTTAAGCAAAGGAGATCAGAATTAAAATATAAAGATGGCTGCTAATTAATATAAAAATTAGTCTGCATACCTACATATGCTTTTGATTACAAGACACAAATTGACTGAGATGTTTTCATTCATCCATTCTACTCTCCAAACCTTATAACCTCTAACAACTATTTATTTAGGTTTGTTTTAAAACTTAGGTGACAGTCATTTTTATAGGAAGAAGTAAATAGGAATGTAATTTTGTGATGGAAAGTTTAAAACACAAATAAATGCTGTGCTACTGTTTTCTGAGAATACTTATGAACCTCCATTGCAGATTTATATTTTTTTCTCCAATTGTTTCTTTAAATGCTGAATTTCTTTTATTTTGATTCCTAAAAAATAATTCTAAAAGTAGATAACATAAACAATTAAAAAAATCATATAATACTTAAACAAGTAAATTATATAATACTCATACAAGTAAATTATATAATACTTTTAAGGCTCAAGCCTGAGTACTATTTAGGATGCTAAACTTAGTGAAGCAAAATATCCTCAAATTTCTCTTAGGGTCAGTTTTTAAATATCTGACCTATAAATTTTTTTATTGTATATGTTCATGGCTCTTTTAAATATTATTTGTGACCTTTTTAGTTTAAAAAAATACAGATGGTTACAAAAAATATATGTATAAAAACATGTCAATACTCTTGTTATTATAAACAAAAACATTTTGATATTTAAATGAAAAAAATTGATAAGTTTCATAACTTTTGAATACTTTTTTCAAAAATAATGAAGAGTATCAAAACTCCTCAGTTGACAAGGAAAAAAATTATTAATGTAACTCAGGCTTGAAATTATAAATTCTCCTTGTTTTGTTCATTACTGCTGTCAAATTCGAATTATTACTATTAATACTACAACTAAGTGTGGCAAATTCTTACTTCACTATTTGCCACATATATTTAACATAATAATAATATGCGGAAAACTACTTCATGGTGCCTTCTGAGTTGCACTAATACATAAACTCAAACAAGCAAAATAATTCTACCAATATTTAGAAGAAATGGTAGACAAAATCATGGAGATGTTTCATTGTTGAGTGGCATTCAACTGAGAAATTTCAAAAGAATTGAAAATTTTTAAAAATTAATGAATGAAAACTGATTTTAAAAATTATTTAGGATGTGAATATGATTTCTTTTAAATGAGATAATTTTGATTAATAATAAAATGTTTGAGCTTTACAAAATCTCTTTAGTTTTCAAGTAATTTTGGAGTGCCCTTCCATTTTACTTCACTTTTTAAAAATGAGAATAATCAGTTTAGTAATCAAGTCAACGGTTATAAAAGAGACTATTTGTTTATATTTTTAAAACACTATGGATTCGTTTGAAATAATACATCGAAATAATCCAGAAAGAAAAATATGAACAATCATTCATGAATCAGAAATAATAATGAAATATGCATAAAACTATACGAAAAAGTTTAACACAAATAGTAATAATTTACACACGACAGCAAACTTCATCTATAAGTAAATAGCATCAGACTGGATACAATGTAATTAGCAATAATTCAACAATTATTTACCGGCGAATTACGGAAACAAATGTAAACATACCGTCATTCTGATCAGAATTTAGTATAGCTTCTCGGAGTCGTTTGACTAGATCAGCTTTCAAACCTGATGTTGATAAACCACGACTTGATAGATGCTCTCTCAAATCTATCACTCGCAATTTATTAAGTGAATCTGGATCTAAATCAGCCATTTTTTCAGAAAAAAAAAATATTATATTCGACAATTAACACAAACACGCAGCCATTACTATAAAATAAATTCACTTCAATTCATTCATTTTTCATGTAAGTTTTCTATTTTATTGCGCTGAAAGAAGTTACTTGATATTTTCGAACGGATTCTCAACAATAAACTAATAATTCTATGTAATATTTCTACAGCTAAATAAGAATTTTGTGTTTCAAGAAAAGACGCTAATTGTATATGTCTTATACTGGTGGTAATTAACGTTAGCTTTAAGTTTATCTCATGAAACCTTATCAAGAAATATTTGG